>NC_140922.1:35247969-35285469 GCF_045865225.1 Trachurus japonicus | reverse complement strand
GTGTCTTTTTAAGCCACGGAGGACTCTGAAACTTCTCCCAGCCCTTAGTCCACATGAGGGTGAGGAGATAATGAGAATGAAATTTGAATTTTGGGTGAACTATCCCTTTAATCTGATAAACATTCACACTCACACTTATGGAGAAAAATCAGAGGAGTGACAGAGATCTTCTATGTGAGAAGACGCGTTCCTCTTTCTTTAACACATAGAGATCAAGTTCCTGTTGTAAATTGAGAGTGTGAACGAACACACACACACACACACACACACGCACGTGCACGCTCACCGTCAGCGGCCAGTTGATGCAGGGCATCCCCGCCTGCAGCCGGAACAGATGCATGAGGAAGAAGATGAGGAAGGCGATGAGGAACCAGAGCGCCACCACCTCGAAGAACTGGAAGGCCGCCCAGCTGGGCCAACCGCGCGAGCAGTGGACGCACAGGAAGACGATGAGCAGGGCCAGCTGCACACACACACACACACACACACACACACACACACACACACACACAGATACAGAGATACAGAGATACACACACACACACACACACACAGATACTGTTAATGTGTGTGTGACCCTGTTGCACCTGAAGGAGGTGTGAAGAGAAACTGTTCCACGCTTCCTGCTCCTCTCTCTGCTCATGGGTTCAAACTCAACATGTGAAACCGATTCATTCAAACTGTTACATCACATCAGCAAACAGCACATTGCACATTATATACATTATATAAATATAATGTGTAACGTACGTTGCACATTATATAACGTACATATAAATATAATGTGTAACGTATAGGCTAGTATTAACACATACAGGTGCAGCTCAATAAATGAGAATATCATGGAAAAGTTTATTTATGTCAGTAATTCAATTCAAAAAGTGAAACTAAGACTTTATATAGATCCATTACACATAGAATGAAACATTTCATGTCTTTGTGTATTTAATTTATTTTAATTGCAATGATTATGGCTTAGCTTACATTTAATGAAGACCTCAAATTCAGTGCTGGATCACAAAATAACCTCTTTTTTTTTCTTTTTTTTTTTTTTAATAAAGAAATGTTGGCCTTCTGAAAAGTTTGGTTGAGTTTGTTTGAGTTGAACAGGACTTTCCCATGATATTCTAACGTATAGAGATGCACCTGTATAGAAGATGTAGCCTACTCCTATATGAGTATTGATCTGAGGCTATAACGATGGATCAACAGGGAGATATGAATCTACAAACATGAGAATAAAAGCATAATCAATACACATTGAACAAGTTCATTTTGATTTTTTTTTATGTATGAACTGATTGCTGACTAGATGACGTCAATCGACTATAAATAAATAAATAGGCAGCATCACATGAGGAAACATCAAGGGAGTGTTTGATTATTGATTCATCATCAACAACATTAACAACAGCAGCAGCAGCAGCAATAGTTACTGATCAATAACCGATCAGCTCTATAGTTTTAGTTATAAACACAGTCACAATTACACTAAATTACACCAAATTATTAATATTTTAGGCTACATGTGAGATTATTAATGAAGAGAAAACATGCAGATCGATTAATCAATAAAATCAATCACCAGGATCAACGTGGTGGTTGATCATCATTATTATTCTAACTATTAATATAATAACTACTCATAATAATAATAATAATAACAACAGCATGCAGACAAACAGCGCCAGCCACACCCCCGGTCCATGAATGATCAATAAATAATTCAACACTTTGACAACAAACTCCTCAGCTCGGTTCTCTTCCCCCGGTGCCTCGGTGAGAACCTCCCCGGCTCAGAGCCCTCTCATCCCGGCTACACCCCGCTCCCCTCCCCGCTGAACCCCTCCGGAGCTCCGGAGCTTCTCACCATCTGTCCGAGCTTCAGCAGCCCCGGGATGGAGCCGCTGTAGCCGGGGTTGAGGCTGCAGCCGTCGCCGGGGCTCCGGGTGGTGGTGGTCGTGGTGATGACGGTGTGCGACATGTTGTTGGTTGTTTTGGTTTTTTAACGGTTAAATAAATAAATGAATCAATAAATAAATGAATAGATTATTATGGATTAGTTTTAAAGTTGTAGTTGATAGAGCAGCAGCAGCAGACTGTCTTTCTGTCTTTCTGTCCGTCAGTCACCGACACAGACGGAGAGTCGGTCCTCCAGAGCTGGGCCGCCGTCAAACTACACACCGGATACACACCGACACTTCCGGGACCGGACTTCAAAATAAAAGCTCTGGTCAGGCGCCGGAGGGAAACTGAATGAAATGAAATGAAAAAACTTATGAAGAAGTTCAGTCAGAAAATAGATTTATTTTGAAATTCTGCAGTTTTTATTGAATTTTGAAAAAAAAAAGTAGATTTAAAAAAAAAAAAATTCTCTATTAAAGGGACAACGAGGAGTTTGTATTTGGTTATAAAAAAGTCTCATATCAATGTGGATGAATCTCCGTTACCACTTGTTAATGGTCCATTTTAGATAAATCTATGGTTTTGTCTCTATGGTTATTTTGTTATTATTAGTGGTGGTGGAAATGCTGGGCGAGCCGACCAGCGTTTCTTTACTTTCGGTTTCGTGGCGAGTCATGAGAATAACGCCGCCGAATCTCCGTTTATGGTGGGAACTACGACGGTATGTGATCGTCTTCCAACCTCTGACTTTAATTCTTGATGAATGAAAACATGAGTCTGTCTTGCACCGGTCAAAGAATTTCACGGTGTGGAGGCTCATAAATGTAGTGTGGAAACACTTCGCTTTTCCAAAACTCCTTGTTGTCCCTTTAAATATATATGTATATATATTTTTTATTATTATTATTTTATTTTTACAGGGACAGCGCACAATTAAAGTAATTGTACCAGAGTTAGCTGACAGCTCTGGTCTGGTCGCTGAGAGGAAAACTTCAGATAGCCTACTATTTATCCCCAGTTTAATTTATGCTGGAAAAATGTTTTGTTTGGCTACACTGAATATGATTTTTTTTTTTTTTAAACAACTAAATTCTCAGTTTTATATGATTAATTTGTTAATTATTTTATCCAAATATTACATAAGTCTAAATTTTCTGGTAAGAAGCCAAACTTCTTGGAACTGTCTGCACATGTTGGTCAATGTATCTCCTCCCTCTGTGATTGTGAGAATAAAAAAAGCTGTTAAAACAAATGATCTTTGTAAGCTTTACAAACTATTTATTTAAGTTTATTTTTTTTTCTGTCTTGCTGTCTTTTTTTCTCTATTAAATATATTACTGTGAAATAGGCCTAGTAATTAATTCAGTTTTAAAGGATGAAGCTGTTTTCTGTACTGAGTGAATGTAATGATGAACATGTATCTGACACGGATCAATGATATTGAGCTGGAAGAGTGAGTCCAGAGGCTCGGATGGATGAGGAAGAGGAGGGAAAAAAGGAGGAAGAACAAGAAGGAGAGGAGGAAGAAAAAGAAGACCAGGAAAAGGAGGAGGAGGAAGAAGAAAAGGAGGAAAAGGAGGAGGAAGAAGAAAATGAGGAAGAATAAGAAGATGAAGAAAAGGAGGAGGTAATCTGATTACATGTTTGTGTATATCAACACATTGGTTAATAATAGAATAAAACCTAATAATAATCAAAGTGTGTGTAAATGTGTCTTTAGAAACAGAGCGTTGGTGCTTTTATTTTGAAGTGGACATCCTGGATGTGCTGTGTGTTAGTTTGTGTGAGTGTGTGTGTGTTGACTGGTCTGTGTGTGTGTGTGTGTGGAGGTGTGGTCTGTGTCAGGAAACACTGCAGCAGCAGCAGCCGAGTGTGAAAGCTTCCAGAGAAACACACACACACACACACACACACACACACACACACACAGACTATTCAGTAATAACAGAGCGCGCTTCGCCTCACAATAACGCACACAGACACACACACACAGGACAGACTGTTCCAGCTCGGACAGTGAGGGTGTGTGTGTGTGTGTGTGTGTGTTCTCTGGTTCATTCTGGCTCCGACTCCATGTTCGTAAAAACACTGAGCTGTGATGTTACCGTCCTCTGTGTGTGTGTGAGAGAGAGTGTGTGTCAGTGTGTGTGACTCCGCTGTGTGGAAAACAGGAAGCGTTTGTAAAAAAAAAAAAAAAAAAAAAAAGTCACATTTCCAGAAATAAAACCTGGAAAATGTCTCATTTCTAGTCAAAACTAATCTCTTTTCACTTTAAATAAGACTCATCACCTAAAAATGAACTTGTTTTTAGATCATTTTCACTTGTTTCAAACTAATTTTCACTTGAAATAAGTAGAAAAATCTGCCAGTGAAAGCAAGTTTTTTGTGCAGTGCAAGTGAAAAACTTGCTCCACTATCAGATTTTTCTACTTATTTCAAGTGAAAATCTGCTTGAAAGAAGTAAAAAGTGTCTAAAAACAAGCTACTTTTTATGTGATGAGTCTTATTTTAAGTAGAATGAGATTAGTTTTGACTAGAAATGTCATTTAGACTAGAAATAAGACAAATATTCTTGGTAAGAGTTTGTGTTTTTGCAGTGTAAAATGCACAACATAAGCTACAACTGTGGAAAAGTGACACGAACGATGCTGAAGTTCGATAAACATCTGTTATCTTCACAGGCTGGAGGCCGGCAGCAGGAAGTGTTACCATGGAGACGTGGCAACACATTCCTCACACCTCCGACCACATCCTGTGGCCACAAGGTGGTTAAACACACACCAACAAAACACACCAACACACACATGGTGACACAGTGACACAGTGAGGAAGCTGCACACTGCAAAAAATCTTACCAAGAATATTTGTCTTATTTCTAGTCAAAATGTCTAATTTCTAGTCAAAACAAGTCTCATTCTACTTAAAATAAGACTCATCACATAAAAAGTAGCTTGTTTTTAGACACTTTTTACTTCTTTCAAGCAGATTTTCACTTGAAATAAGTAGAAAAATCTGATAGTGGAGCAAAAAACTTGCTTTCACTGGCAGATTTTTCTACTTATTTCAAGTGAAAATTTGTTTGAAACAAGTGAAAATGATCTAAAAACAAGTAAATTTTTAGGTTTTAGTCTTATTTTAAGAGGAAAGAGATTAATTTTGACTAGAAATGAGACATTTTGACAAGAAATAAGACAAATATTCTTGGAAAGATTTAGAGTTTTTGCAGTGCAGCAGCTGCAGACTGAACCTGTGGCTCAAACTGACCTGAAGTCAGCCATGTTGTTCATGTTGTTTAAATTGTATATGTTTGTGTTGTGTTGTGTTTGTGTTGTGTTGTGTTGTTGTGTTGAAAGTGTATAGCGGCCGCAGCAGAAACCTCCGGCGAACCGCAGCCGTTCACCAAACCACAGCTCGGTTTGGGTTGAAAGGTTCAGTCGGAGCTGCTGATTGGCTGCAGGCAGCGTGACCTCACTCTGATCTGAAACCATCTGTGGCAGCGGTTACATGCTCAGTGTGTGTGTGTGTGTGTGTGTGTGTGTGTGTGTGTGTGGTGCAGTAACAGTGATGTAACAGGTATTGGAGAAAGTTATTTAATCACAAAACACAAAACAAACCGTCAGCGTCTGGTTGAGTTGAAATTAAACTTTAGCGACATATTTGACTATTCTGTCTGTATCTTAAAGGGACAGTTCAACATTTTGTCAAACTGGCCCATTGCCATAATCCCTATAGTCATAGCAGTATAGGTTTGTTACCTTTAATTGTCGGTGCAAGCTATTTTTAGAACGGCGGAGCAGAGCCGTGAGCTGCTCAGAGCTACGCTACGGAGGCTCATTATGGGATTTCTTGGTTTCCCTCATCAAACTCATCAAATACACAATCCAACAACTCCACAACGCTCTGGTGGACAAGTTGTGAGCTGCACATTCACCACACTATGAGATAATAACACAACGTTACCACACAGAGTTGTTTTAGAGGGAAATGCAGAGACTGTTGATGAAAAACTGTCCCTGAAGGCAACGTGCATCAGTGGTTTTACATGAATTTCCCTCTAAAACAACTCTGTCTGGTAACGTTGTGTTATTATCTCATAGTGTGGTGAATGTGCAGCTCACAACTTGTCCACCAGAGCGTTGTGGAGTTGTTGGATTGTGTATTTGATGAGTTTGATGAGGGAAACCAAGAAATCCCATAATGAGCCTCCGTAGCGTAGCTCTGAGCAGCTCACGGCTCTGCTCCGCCGTTCTAAAAATAGCTTGCACCGACAAATTAAAGGTAACGAACCTACTGCTATGACTATAGGGATTATGGCAATGGGCCAGTTTGATAAAATGTTGAACTATCCATTAAACTACAAAGCAGGTGATGCTGTCACAAAAATAAAAGGATGGGGAAATATTTTCATGCCTCAAAATGAGTTTTTTCCTTCTGAATGTGTCTGTGTTGCAACAGGCTGCTACTTCTTCACATATGGAAGATAAAGGACTAAACTGCGTGAACCATCCCTGCTCTCCACTACTTACTACACATACACCCACACAACTGCTGCCAAAGGGATACGAACACAATGAAGCCATCGGCTTGTTTCCATAGTGGCCCCTATTGTGTGTGTGTGTGTGTGTGCAATGACCATGAAGGGAAAGTGTGGGTGTGCCTCACACACTGCAAAGGTTGGGAACAATTTCAAATTACAATTACAATTCAGAATCAAGAAAACTGTTTCAAAATGTGAACAATTAAATATAACCATATAACAAAGCACAGTCTTATTAAAATAAACCTAAATATTAAAACCACTTAACTCTGATTCCCCTTAACCATCCCATTACCTTTTTTTTAATATATATATTATTTGTGGGGGTTTTTTTTTTGCCTTTTTTTAACAAACAGACATAACACACACAAAAGGAAGACGAAACAAAACAAAGAAACAGACCAACCAACCATCCCATTTTAGCAGGTACACTGTAAAACATAATAGTCACCAAGACTTAGAAAAAATGAGTAACCTTTACTAATTTGATATAATACTAGGTTTAATCAAGTAACCTTTACTGAAAAACACAATTTACTTATTGTTTTGAGTAAAGATATATTTTTTTACTTGTCCAGAGCGAGTAACATTTAATTACACTATGATTAGTATGATTTACCTATTTATTTGTATTCACGGTTACTTGCCTAGAGTGACTAACCTTTAATTACATTGTGATTAGTATAATTTACTTTTATTTGCATTTAAGGTTACTTTCCCAGAGCGAGTAACCCCTAATTGCACTGTGGTTATAGTAACATTTACTTTTATTTGTATTTATGGTTACTTGGCCAGAGCGAGTAACCTCTGATTGCACAGTGGTTATAGTAACATTTACTTTTATTTGTATTTAAGGTTACTTTCCCAGAGCGAGTAATCTCTAATTTCACTGTGGTTATAGTAATATTTACTTTTATTTGTATTTAGGGTTACTTAGCCAGAGCAAGTAACCTTTAATTGCACTGTGGTTATAGTAACATTTACTTTTATTTACAAGTAAGCTTTACTTGAGCAACCGGGCTTGGCTTGGCTTGACACAGCAGCAGAGTCACTACGACAGAAGGAAACAGCGCGTTTTTAAATCTTTTTTCATATCCTGGACTCATTTCATCAGGAAGGTAAGTTTTATAAGTTATACGTTTTATGTATTGGACTAAGAATGGTGGGGGCTGTGTAACCGGGGTTTGGCGAGAGCCATGGAAAGTTAAAATTAACGTTAGTTCGCCACACCGTGTTAAAAGTCCATGTCTTCACATTAAAATGTATTTAAACCACCCGGTATTTGTTTCAAAGAGTGTTGTAATGGATGGAAGTTACAGACACACTTTTCGCCGGTCAAATTCGCCGTTTTGAAACCAAAATAAGTTACCTGAATCGTGAAGATGGAGGTGCGTTCAGTGAACAATGTCTAGAACGTCTCTGACAATGTGTGCTTGCGCCTGAGAGACAGCTGGAGGGGGAGAGGGGGAGAGGGGGAGCGGAGTAAAAATTAGCATTGGGCCGCTCACTGTCACTATGAAAACAGCGGTGGAACCGAGACGTTCCGCAGCGCTGCCAGGTGGAAATTGGGGGTGAGTAGTGAGCAACGTGCATCTTGGTAGAGCACGGCCGCTGTAGCCTGGGTTGAAGGGGGGTCTTCCGGCGTAAATTTATGCTCCAACACACCGTGATACCGACCCCCCCTCCCGTTGTAGTAGAACCGCGCCAACACCAAGGCTATTTCTCCACGTACAAACCGCGACCAAACAGCCACTTACAGCCACAAATAATACATCAACAGCACCAAACGTCATCAACATCAACAGTTAAGTGGGTCAGCGTGGTTATGTTATCCTAAAATCGACTTCTCAAATCTTGCCTGGATTATCCTACAGAGGCTATAATATTAATTCAGACACAGTTTCTGATTTGTGAAACCTTTATTCTATTTGTGAAAATGTAATAAAGGCAGATTTCACCATTTTCTCATCATATAGACCACATTAGACCTAGAGGAAAGGTTTCACAAATCAGAAACTGTGTCTGAATTAATCTTCAGGGCCTGTAGATTCATCTAGGCCAGATTGTAGAAGTCTAGGCATAGTGGTTTTTGACCTGGACCAGGTCTAATGTGGTCTATATTCTGAAAAAAACAGTGAAATCTGCCTTTATAGGATTTTCACAAATAGAATAAAGGTTTCACAGATCAGAAACTGCGTTATAATGAATGTTTAGCCTCTGTAGGATAATTCAGGCCAGATTTTAGAAGTCTAGGCATAGTGGTTTTTGATCAGCACCAGGTCTAGTGGTCTATATGATGAGAAAACAGTGAAATGTGCCTTTATTGCATTTTCACAAATAAAATAAATGTTTCACAGATCAGAAACTGTGTCTGAATTAATCTTCAGGGCCTGTAGATTAATCTAGGCCAGATTGGAGAAGTCTAGGCATAGCGGTTTTTGATCTGGACCTGGTCTAATGAGGTCTGCAGGTATCAAACAAAAACGGTGAAATCTCCCCTTTAGCGTTTTCACAAATAAAATAAACATTTCACAAATACAATAGTGGGTGTCAGGCACAATTAATGTCTTACCTAACATGTCTAAAATGTTTTTACAGCAGGAAGTGTCCTGGCTCCATCTGACCATTGTGAAGCAGCCCTCACTGCCACGTACTCCTCTACGCAGCTCTAGTCCCATCGTTGATGAGGTACAGACATGTTTTTTTATCCAGAGCACCTTACTACTGTACATGCAAGGTAATCACATGCACATAGATTGGTCAGTCGTCATGACTGTTTTCAGTTATTTGCACACTTACAGACTAACATGAACTGGGCTCGATGATTACCCAGCATCCATTCTGGTGGTGTCTATCTGAGTTGACCAGGCTGTGTCCTTTCTCTAGGGTGCAGATGTACAGAGCTCCTCCTGGCTCCATCTGACCATTGTGAAGCAGCCCTCACTGCCACGTACTCCTCTACACAGCTCTAGTCCCATCGTTGATGAGGATGATCGTTGATGGATTGTTGGACGTTATTAATTAACCGTTTGTACAATAAATCTTTGAGAATGTAAAATGCACACTTGCCAGTGTATGACTTTATTGTCAGACTGTTGGTTTGTTAAACAGCAAGTTGAAAGTTGGTACAGCATTTTCAGTTTAGATGTACTTTATTACAGGTTTTTTTTTTAACTGTTAATTTGTTATAATAAAGGCCACAATATTATTTGTTTCTGAATTAAATTATATGTTTATTTTATTAACTTGATGTTCCTTAATGTAATCATTAATTAGAGCTCAAGTAAATTATTTAGTAAGTTTTACTAAATAAATGATAGAGTAAACTTTACTAAAGGATCGAGTAAACCTTTCTAAATAATTGATAGAGTAAACTTTACTAAAGGATCGAGTAAACTTTACTAAATAAATGATAGAGTAAACTTTACTAAAGGATCGAGTAAACCTTTCTAAATAATTGATAGAGTAAACTTTACTAAAGGATCGAGTAAACTTTACTAAATAAATGATAGAGTAAACTTTACTAAAGGATCGAGTAAACTTTACTAAATAAATGATAGAGTAAACTTTACTAAAGGATCGAGTAAACCTTACTAAATAAATGATAGAGTAAACTTTACTAAAGGATCGAGTAAACTTTACTAAATAAATGATAGAGTAAACTTTACTAAAGGATCGAGTAAACCTTACTAAATAAATGATAGAGTAAACTTTACTAAAGGATCGAGTAAACCTTTCTAAATAATTGATAGAGTAAACTTTACTAAAGGATCGAGTAAACCTTACTAAATAAATGATAGAGTAAACTTTACTAAAGGATCGAGTAAACCTTACTAAATAAATTATTAAGTAAACCTTACTAAGTAAGTGATCAAGTAAACCTTACTAAGTAAATAATCAAGTAAGCCTTACTAAGTAAATGATCAAGTAAACCTTACTCAGTAAATACTATAGTAAACCTTAATAGCTGGAACGAGTTTCCATGCTTTTTTCTAGTAAGGTTTACTAATTGCGTCTTACAGTGTATGAGTCAACTGAAGAATCTGACATTGTGGTGTAAAGTTCCTAAAACAAAAAAGAAGAGAACAGCTGAGAGTAAATGTACCTGTAAAAGTAACCATCCCTTTACTTTTAAGTAAAATAATAAATCAGTTCAACCAAAATAACCGTTTAACCGTTAAAAAACCAAACCAAGAAGAAGAAAGTTTGTTGATGGTAGCCGGTTGTGGCTAGATGGCGTAGCTACATGAGCTACAGGAAGTGACGTAGAATCTCACCAAATCTCGTCGAGAACTCCCGACTGGTTAAGTTTAGTAAAACTGACGTGTCCAGGTGTAAAATAGGAAACAAAAGGCAAAAAGTAAGTGAAGCCATTGGTTGGGTTTAGGGCGTTAGCTTCCTGCATCTAGCCACAACCATGGTAGCCATGAAGACGGCAGCCATATTGGTTTGTTAAGCTTCATTGTTCTTCAGTCAGCTCGATTCCTTATTGGCTACATTCAACACTGTTTCCAGAAATGTTTCAACGTTTTTGGAGAAATTGTACCACTTTTTTCCAGAAATTTACAATACTTCCAATAATTCACACCATTGGCCCTAATTTGAACGTATACATTGACTAAAAAAGTAACGTTCTTCAGTCTCAGAACAAATATTTGTGTATTTCTGGTGTCCACGGAGTCAGTGACTCTGGATTGTCGGCGTCTCCCACACATAAGATGACTTTTGATCCAAAATATTGAACAGATTTAGGCTAACATTTACCATCGTCAGCTCAGAGCATTTTACGAACACCTCACAGCACAGGATCATCTGGTCTCTCTCTCGACTGTGGTTTCCATTAAAGGCAAAAAAGCCCCAAAAATATATACTTTAATTTGTTCAAAGAAGACTTTCTCCCTCACCTTGGACACTGAATTTAATACCAGACAGTCCAATTTGACAGTCCAATTTGCTCCAGACAGACCAATCTGCTCCCTTTGTTAATGAAAAGGGATTTCTGTCAACATCATCCCCATGTGCTGAGGAGGAGGAGGAGGAGGAGGAGGAAGATCTGCTGCACCGTGGGAACCAGCTCCAGCTCTACAGCGCCACCATCAGGACAGTCAGAGCGTCGCTTCCCTTCACAGAGACAAAGAGACAGAGAGAACAGTTTGACTATGCAGATATTGATCCACAACAACTGATCGATCAGAAAATGAAGTCCAAAAGCCAACGTATTGACGTTTGTTCTCTTTAATCTATAACCAGTAGTCGAGTTGAGGGGGGATGGGGGGGGATGGCATCCCCCCTGAAATAAAAACGATCAAAATCATCCCCCCTGTAAAAATGCCATCCCCCCTCTCCATCCCCTTTTTACATTAAATGTTGGACATAACTATAATTATATTCAGGCTGTCGCCTGGCCTGGGCATTCCCGGCTCTAGCCCCGAACATTTCTTATATAGCCCAGGTCCAGGATGTTTTCTCAGACGGAGTTAAACAGAAGCGCACATTAACTGAGGCCTAGTCCACACGAGCCCGGGTATTTTTGTAACCGTGAACATATGTTCCCGGTTGTATGTCCTGTCCACATGCAACCGTGCTTTTGGAACCCTGAAACCGTGGTTTTTTGAAACCGGGGTCCAGGGTGGGGTTTTCGGCCGGGGTTGGTTTCACCGGGTGCGTGTGGACACTGCAACCGTGATTGTTTTACTCGTTTACGTCATAGCTGCACACGTGCTGATGTAAACACTGCAGCTGCAGAGGTTGTTTGCAGCGGTTTGCAGGTGAGCTCGCAAAAATGGAGGTGACAAAGTGGATTTTTATCACTTTTTATTTTATTTTTTTACATCATCTAAATGCTAGGCTATTTGTATAGTTTTTCGATGAGAAAAATATAACGAAACGGTCGTCAGGACGATCCTCTTGTCAGCTCCAAACTCACCCTCAATCACAGACCACAGCTGGTTTTCCACACAGCATCATTTACAGTAAAGTGACGCTACAGATCAGCTGGGCCGCTGCGGTGTGTTTTTAAATGACAGAACTACTACAGTAGCGCTGCAGTTTCTTATTCCCCACCTTGTTTGATTGAGAGTTTTTCGGGATGATTTTCATGAATGAACAGGCAATAGCCTATGTCACTGTCAGACCGGGTACGACGGGGGGGGGGGGGGTCGCGCTGCTGTCATGCAGTGATATAAAGAGCCTATGCGGAGATGAGGAACGAGCCAAAAGCCGAAAATGTATCCGTGACGTCCGCGGTCGATATAAAGTGGATATGTTTCATTCATCCATGTTTTGACAGACAACACAACAGCCAGAGTTGCGCCGCACCGACAGACAGTCATGTGGCTCAGCAGCCAGGTGACGCACACAGCACAACAACACAGCACACAACAACACAGCACAACAACACAGCACACAACAGCACACAGCACAAGAGTCAAGACACAGCTCAGCAACATGTGCAGGCTGCTGCAGCAGTGCACGTCAAAGGGACACCGCCGAAAATAAAATAAATAGGCTACACATTTTTATTAAATTAATTAATATTTAATTGTTGGACTTGGAGTCTGTGAAATAAAGCTATAATAACACGTAGTTTTGAAATGGTTTTTG
The DNA here is from genome assembly GCF_045865225.1 of Trachurus japonicus. Classification (NCBI taxonomy): domain Eukaryota; kingdom Metazoa; phylum Chordata; class Actinopteri; order Carangiformes; family Carangidae; genus Trachurus; species Trachurus japonicus. Next base: position 35,272,424 of record NC_140922.1, on the reverse strand, counting down.
CGCATGGTTACATCCATAAAATGACCAAAAATGAACACTATAAGCGGATTTCTTGATAACGAATTATTTAAACAGAATTTGTATAGAAATGATTCCGCCCCAAGCCTTTTGATCCAAGCGGTTTCCACTGTATTTTGATTGGTTAAAACAGCCTTCCACACGTGCATTGCGTCACTTGGTAGCGGATTTCACGGTTGCGTGTGTACGGAGTGTTTTTATTACACCACTGGTGTGGACGCGAAGCAAATCTCCGGTTTCAAAAATACCCGGGCTCGTATGGACTAGGCCTGAGAAGGTAGTTTTGTAATTTCCCGGTCACAGTGAATGCAACACAGGCACGACGCCACGACCAATCAGAGAGAAGTGTTGTAGAAGCGAGAATCCTCCTCCGTGTTTTATTGGTTAACAGCCAGGTAACCAAGGTGACAGGTGATCTGAACTCTAGCGATAGATAGTGTTCCGAGCGGTTCCGAATCATCAGAATGGGAAAAGGGGAGAAGTTTCTGCAATCGTGGTGACTCGCGCCAGCAGGGGCAGACCGCCGGTGGGTCAGTGGACCGGCCCGGTCCGGCGTGGTGCTGCAAGTGACCCGCTGACGTTAGTGTGTTTACATTTTTCTAACGTCTATGAGCGCGAGGAGTGACTATTCTCGGTCAGAGTTTTGTTTTTGCTCTCCAGCCACAGCTCCACACTAGACCAGTTCTGAGTTCACTTTCATACACTTAGCCATTCTTGTCATTACAATGAAAGGAAGTTTAGTCAGTAGGCCTACTAAATGGGCTTTTTAAAATGTTTTATCTGAAGCAATGTAGCCTCTCCCTTTATTTTCTCCTCAGAGTACACCAGAATGCCTTATTTATGTGTTAAAAATCCAAAAAAATTTCTGGGGGAGTGCCCCCAGACCCCCCCTACAGTGCTGTATAAAGATGGCAAATCAATGAAAGCCCAGCTGAGTTGGTACTATTGGAGAAGCTCCATAATAATAATAAAATATATATATTTATATATAATTTAGAATTTTATAATATAATTTACATGAATTACACTAACCCCCCCCCCTTTTTTTAATAAGGTGAAAAAAATTGACCATCCCCCCTGAATTTTTTTTACAACTCGACTACTGTCTATAACCATTAGAATCCAATATAAACTCAGTCTGACATATTAAAGGGAAATTACCCCCATCAACAAACTGAAGTGTTCTGGTAAGCTTTGAATTTGCCATTCATATCATTCATACAAACTTGGAGCGGGTAAGCTTGTGCTGGCTGCCATGTGGTGGCAGTGTGACCATCGGTAACCACGGAAACTCACCAGAGGTATGGTGTGAGGAAAGGATGGAGGGTCACAGTAGCCACGTTTCCATCAAAAGTGATTCGAATTACTGGGAAATGCGCATTAAAAGAAATTCGAATCATCTGTGTTTCCATCTACGGACTTTGCTGCATTCACGTGGAGGCAGACGGCAGACGGCCGTCGGAAACAAACCGGATGCCATTTCCACATTTCGACGAGAGAAAGCCGGTAATATTCAGGTAAACACTACGACATCGCCATGACAGTTTGGCAAGGTGAAGAGGGCCCGGGCGGGGATTGAACCCACACCTCCCAGGTAAGAGTCATGTGCGCTTGCCAGTCACCCAAAGGGACATCCCCTTGGCCAAGTAGCCAGGGCGCATGATCAATTGGAGGCATGGTGACAGGACCACCACTGTCACAACACCATATTGTCACGTGTGTTGTTTTGCCTTGTGCTGACTGTAGTAACTCGAGTGGTGAACTTGCATAACAATAATACACTCAGACGTCGGATGCCATGTTTGCTCTTTTACTAAGATTTGTAGCTACATGCAACATCGCGGGTGAAACACAACTGGGTGTGCCTATTTTACTGGGGCGGGGTAATGCAAACCCACTAACAAAGGTTCTGGGGCGCAACCCTCTAATGCAGCAGTGATCTACATTCACTCTGTAACACTGACGGACCACTTGTTTACATACATAGATGCTTGGTTATCCCGTTACATGCAGCAGCTGTCGTCCGTCTGCCCGATTCCACGTGAATGCAGCATAGAGAATACGATTGAGTTGCTTGCGATATACAACGGCACCACTAGATGGGGGGCGACCGCCATTCCTAAAGACCGCCATTCCGAGGGTCCGCTATACTGAAAATTCCCGAAGGTCCGTCATTCCGAATTTCTGAGGGGCCGCCATTCCGAAGGTGTCAATCGCGGTGTTTTATTTTGAAGGGTCAGGGACCGGATTTTCTCGTGTGTCTTTGTTTGACTTCCTGCCCGGCTCGCTCGCAGAAAATGTACCTGATGAAACGATCGCTGCAGGTTGCGAGCCGCCGGCGCTGCGAGCATAAATAAACACAGTACCGGTAAACACAGTACCGGAAGTACGCCGGAAGTAGTTGTACTACTGGGTGAAGGACCCGGAAGTCGTTTGGAACGTTGTTAATGCACCTAGCTACCTAATGTCCCTTCAAGCTTTTGCATTCAAATGGTAAATGGTCTGTATTTATATAGCGCTTTACTTTACCTGAACGATACCCAAAGCGCTTTACAGTACATCACATTCACCCATTCATTCACACACTGATGGTGGTAGCTGCCATGCAGGCAACGCTAACCACGAGCAAGGTGGGTAAGGTGTCTTGCCCAAGGACACTACGGCAGCAACCGGGACAGAGCGGGATTCGAAACGCCAACCCTCTGATCTTTGGACGACCCGCTCTACCACCTGAGCCACTGCCGCCCCACCAGGTTCAAGTGTGAACCTGGTGTCTCTAGCCTCGTAAATCAGCCGCTCCCGGAAATGCATTTCATTTCATTTCTGAGGGAGAGTCTGGCCTCATCCCCGCTGTAAGCGTTTGGACTGAAACCCTCAGAAGGCCGAGCCAATCAGCGTCGCCGCTGTGATTGACACAGCACGTTGGCCAATCAGGGACCGACTGGTGCAAAGCCCCGTCACTACACCAACTTGCTGATTGGCTGAATGGGGTTGTCTGTCAACGCTACTACTCCCGCCCAGCTCCCGCCCCCCCAAACGCTTACAGGGGGAATGAGGCCAGACTCTCCCTCAGAAATGAAATGAAATGCAGTTCCGGGAGAGGCTGGTTTACGAGGCTAGTGTGAACACGGTGTCACTGACTTGTGTGATGAGCAGCAGCAGGTGTTGTGTTTCCAGCTCACCTTTGTGACTCAGGCAGGCGATGATCCCTCCTGCAGAGATCAGTAGGACTACGACACCACGAACCACCAGTATGACCACCAGACTGTTCCTGGGGGGGTACGTCCTCTCAGCTCCGCCCACCGCGTTCTCCGCTCTGCAGGTGAGCTCCTCCCCCTCCTGCAGGTACGGCACAGAGCTGCTGACCCGGTACGGTCCTGACTGATCCAACACCGCCTGGTTCTCCATCATCTTCCCAGAGGGGAGCAGCCAGACGACCTTAGGCAGAGGGTGACCCTCCACCTCACACTGCAGCCTGCAGGGGGCGCCGTCTGGACCGGAGTCCACTACAGACAGACTGAGGATCTGAGGCTCGGCTGTGAACAGACCAATCAGAACATCAGGATGATGATAGGATGATGGGAGGAACCGCCATTCCGACATCCCACCAGTCCGACATAGGCCTCTTACTGTCTAAATGGCAACACTTAATTTTCTATCAAACATCCAGTCATTCCCACAATTCCTGCCTCCTATGGTCGGAATGACTTTTGGCACCAAAATCTTGAGAAAAAGCAGTTTTTGTGTTGGCTGCCATTTTCAGGTAGTTGTTCTCTTGTAAACAACAACAAAATCAACACTGACAAATTACTTTTGATGACAAAACATTTATTGACTGACACACACGACTTTTTTGTGTGTGTGTCTGTGTGTGTCTGATCACCGGATCCTGAGTCTGGACTTCTGGGCTCTTCGGCTTCTGACCTTCGGTACAAACAAAAAAACGTTATCTGTAGTCCTAGTCCCTAACACACTGTAAACTGTAATCGCTAAAATTGCTGCTGTCTCTGATCTTGCACCGGACGAGTCCGGAGTCAGCCCTGCCCACCGGACGCAACTAATGTGAAATGTGAAGTAAATGAGGGTGCGATAAATTCATTATACTTTTATATCTCTCAATCCAAATGTGTTTTTCTGCACTTTATTTTGATGATACAAGTCTGATCTTCACAGAGGAGTAGGACAAGACATGCAGCATGACGTTGCAATTAAAAAAAGCCTAAGACAAGATACAGTATGTAGTCCTTAGCAATCTACGTTTGGCTTCTCATCAAGATAACTCGTCTTTGGCAGTAAAAGAGTTAATAAACTGCTATTTTCTAACTTGAGCTTTACAGTTTAAATAACTGAATAAAAGTAGTTTAACTTTAGCCTCAAGATTAAGATGAGCTAATTAAACCACTGACTAAATTTAACTTTACAACTAACTAATGTTGACAAGTTTTGTTTTAAGTTACAATTTAATTAAATAATCTTATTAATTTATTAATCCCAGTTTTACAGTTTAGCTAAACAACAAACAAACAGTTGACCTCACTGACTGGTCACTGACCATGTGAAGGTGTTTGTTTGGTTATATGTTAATGTAGTGTAGAGAGGAGGTGGACGTCCAGCTCACTCTGAATCTCAGAGGAGGAAGTGTTTTTGGGTTTGATGCCAAATCATCACAGGAAATACTGATGTGTGATAAAATTATCAGACACAATCAGACAAACAGTGATGACAGGAAACCCTGCTCTGGGTTTGTAACTGGTCTCTGCAGATTAGGGTGGACCATCTGGGTGTGCCAGACCCAGACAATAACCACACCCACAATAGGCAAGGCAAGGCAATTTTATTTGAATAGCCCGTTTTTACAAACAGTTTGTCTCAAAGGGCTTTACATGGCATCACAACAACATCCTCTGTCCTTAGACCCTCACATCGACTGAGGAAAAACTCCATGGAAACCCTTTTAACAGGGAAAAACCAGCTTTGAGAAACCTCAGGGTGAGCAAAAGAGGAGGGATACCTCACCCAGGACGGACAGACGTGCAATAGATGTTGTTACAGACAAGACAACAGCTTATAGTTTAACATTCATCAGTCAGTGACATCAGCAGTTTAAATGTGACCTCAGCATGTTCACACAGTGTCACCACCCAACACAGACTGAAACACTGAGCAGGTCACTGGCTGAGAGATGATCTGGATCAGTAACTGAATCTCACCTGTTACATGCAGCTTTGTGTTCTTTTCATAGCCGTCCCACGACCTGTCCAGCTCCACCCTGCAGACGTATCGACCGTTGTCCATCAGCTGGACCTCCCTGATGAGGAGGGACAGTTCCCCCCGTCGAGGGTCTCCAGCCAGAGAATGTCTCAGTCCTGAACCTGAGCAGCCGCTGTGATCGCCTGTTGAGTCGTTTCTAAGTGAACAGGTGAAGACAGACTGAGCGTTTTGTTTTCCAACCTGAGCCAGCCACTTCACAGTGATTGGCCCTGAATAACTCTGCTGTCTGGGATGAGTGAAGTTGCAGCTGAGGACAGCGTCTTGTCCTCTGGAGACAGTGACCTCTGGAGAGACCACCATGCTCCAGTCCACTGTCAGAGGCCCTTCATCTGTCAAACACAACACAAGTGTCTTAATTAATGTTATTACAGCTCCTCAGTATCAGTGCTCAGTGAGAGATGATCATCTGTGTCTCAACTTGAGCTTGTGGGTTTGATTCCCATGTTGACAGAGATGGTACCACCAGCCGTAGCCCCCGTGGCCCTATCAAAATTTGCCAGAGGAAATTTTCTAGTTTTGATCAATCACTGTTCAATGACCATGACCATATTTGGAGGAGTGTTGAGATTATAATGGGTGTGTATTGCATGGAATGTTCAGGCTAGAGTGGGTGACATCATCAGCTAGAGTGGGAGAAGTTGTCTGAAATTATCTAAAACTTTTCTCTTTCCACGCTGCTCACAGCCAAAATTTACACTCTACACACATGATTTGTTCCACAGTTGTAAACAAACTTGTCCTTTCTCTAACAATGTGCTGAACAAAGCAGAGAGACTTACAGAATTTTAACTGTGAGCCTCTAAGTGCGGTCATGTCTCTCTCTGCTCCTCATTGACTCTAATACAAAGATTTACTGGGAGAAGCAGAACTGACCCCTGTTTATAACTCGCAAGTGTTTCCAAAATATTTACTCTAGAAACACCAAACTCATATCAAAGTGTTCAGGAAGTCCTTACGATGACCACAGTCTGCTTCATCTTCTGATAGGAGCTACCGTTTTGTCAGAATAAGCCCAAATGTGAGACCAGTGCAGAGGCAGAAAATCACCCTTTTCTCAGTGTTTCAGTCTGCCACAGCCTGGCACATGTCAATCATCGTGTGCAACCACCTCAAATTGCCGTGGCAACCTCTGAGCCTCAGGCCAGAGCCCCAGTTAGGCAGTGTTGCCAACTTGGCGACTTTCTTGCTAAATCTGGCTACTTTCCAACCCTTCTTGGCAACTTTTTTTGTCAAAAGGGACTAGCGACAAATCTAGCGACTTTTTCCGGTGTTGTTACAAACGTTTCTGGTTTGGAGACTCCGACGTGAAAGCATGTTATCACTGCTGTTTTCAACAAGCAGCGGGTGCCGTGAGGTCCGTCCCCGTCCCAAAGCACTCACCGGCGGTCAGCCTCACAGTAGTGTCACCAAAGACGGTTTATAAACCTAGAAGAAGTATAGAGTATCTTTGGTGTCACAGAGCTGTCATGATGTCATTTAGCAACTTCTAGCAACTTTTACGACAGCCAATAGCGACTTTCCTTACTGAGGAGTTGGCAACACTGCAGTTACTGACCGTGTCCACCAAACACGCTTTTAGCGCTCTGAGTGTCTACTTTCCATTCAGATCCTATGGAGTTTGGCGCTCACAGCGCTCAGCGCCCTTGGCGGAAAAAACGCCACCCACCACAGACTGAAACACTCAGCAGGTCACTGGCTGAGAGATGATCTGGATCAGTAACTGAATCTCACCTGTTACATGCAGCTTTGTGTTCTTTTCATAGCCGTCCCATGATCTGTCCAGCTGCACCCTACAGACGTATCGACCGTTGTGCATCAGCTGGACCTCCCTGATGAGGAGGGATAGTTCCCCCCGTCGAGGGTCTCCAGCCAGAGAATGTCTCAGTCCTGAACCTGAGCAGCCGCTGTGATCGCCTGTTGAGTCGTTTCTAAGTGAACAGGTGAAGACAGGCTGAGTGTCGGATTCTCCAGCCTGAACCAGCCACTTCACAGTGATCGGTCCTGAATAACTCTGCTGTCTGGGATGAGTGAAGTTGCAGTTGAGAACGACGTCTTGTCCTTTGGAGACATTGACCTCTGGAGAGACCTCCATGCTCCAGTCCACTGTCAGAGGCCCTGCATCTGTCAAACACAACACAAGTGTCTTAATGTTATTACAGCTCCTCAGTATCAGTGCTCAGTGAGAGATGATCATCTGTGTCTTGACTTGAGCTTGTGGGTTTGATTCCCATGTTGACAGAGATTGTATGACCAGCCATAGCCCCCGTGGCCCTATCAAAATTTCCCAGAGGAAATTTTCTAGTTTTTGATCAATCACTGTTCAATGACCATGACCATATTTGGGTGGGTGACATCATCTGCTAGAGTGGGAGAAGTTGTCTGAAATTATTTAAAACTTTTCTCTTTCCACGCTACTCACAGCCACAGTTTATACTCTACACACATGTTTTTTTCCACAGTTGTAGACAAACTTGTCCTTTCTCTAAGAATGTACTCAACAAAGCAGACAGATTTGCAGAATTTTAACTATGAGCCTCTAAGTGCAGCCACGTCTGTCTTTGCTCCTCATTAACTCTAATACAAAGATTTACTGAGAGAAGCAGAAGGGACCCCTATTTATAACTCGCAAGTGTTTCCAAAATATTTACTGTAGAAACACCAAAGTCACATCAAATCGTTCAGGAAGTCCTTACGACGACCACAGTCTGCTTCTTTTTCTGATAGGAGCTACCGTTTAGTCAGAATAAGCCCAAATGTAAGACCAGTGCAGAGGCAGAAAATCACCCTTTTCTCAGCGTTTCTGTCTGCCTCAGCCAATAGCGACTTTCCTTACTGAGGAGTTGGCAACACTGCAGTTACTGGCTGTGTCCACCAAACACGCTTTGAGCACTCTGAGTGTCTACTTTCCATTCAGATCCTATGGAGTTCGGCGCTCACTTGGCGGAAAAAACGCCACCCACCACAGACTGAAACACTGAGCAGGTCATTGGCTGAGAGATGATCTGGATCAGTAACTGAATCTCACCTATCACGTGCAGCTCTGTGTACTTTTGGTAGTTGTTCCCCTGACCGTCCAGCTCCACTCTACAGACGTATCGACCGTTGTGCATCAGCTGGACCTCCCTGATGAGGAGGGACAGTTCCCCCCATCGAGGGTCTCCAGCCAGAGAATGTCTCAGTCCTGAACCTGAGCAGCCGCTGTGATCGTCTGTTGAGTCGTTTCTAAGTGAACAGGTGAAGACAGGCTGAGTGTCGGATTCTCCAGCCTGAACCAGCCACTTCACAGTGATCGGTCCTGAATAACTCTGCTGCTCTGGATGAGTGAAGTTGCAGCTGAGGACGGCGTCTTGTCCTCTGGAGACATTGACCTCTGGAGAGAACTCCATGCTCCAGTCCACTGACAGAGACCCTGCAGAGGAAGATCACATCAGGACCACTTAATGTCATGTTTCAGCCTCAGGGCTGCCGTGGTTTCTTGATTCATAGAGTAAACAGGGCTTGAAGCAAAGAAGACCTTTACATTACATTACTACACATTGACCGATGGCCATAATAACATAAGCCAATGCTGATGGTTGCAGCTATTTAAAGGAAATAGTGAACATTCATTCATTTGTTGATCCATAATTTAGCAGCCGACAAGTTAAAACATGGATACAAGTCAGACCTCTGACATGATGTAAATGTTCCCATCACACTGAACACAGATGAACGGCTCTTACCTGTGACGATCACAGACAGAACAGACAGCAGACACAGAGTTTGCTTCCACATCTTCAGACGACTCGAAGAAACACAACTTCAGGGTTGAAATGTTGTATTTTCAGGAAGTGAAACACTTACTAACTGTTTAATGACAGGAAGTCTTTGAATGAGGTCAAATGTATAACAGAAACCTTGAGGGTGTTAATGTAGCTGCGCAGCTCTGCAGAAACTCACTGTTTTATGTTCTGAATTTAAATCCTTTCAGACTTGTGTGAGTTTTGTTCTGTGCAGATAATTTCCTTGCAGGTTGTTTCCTCACCTGTTTACACCTTGTAAAGGTATGGAGGATGGAGGGCGGGGCCTCTTTGACTGACAGGTGGGTAACCAAAGTCTCAGCTGCACACTGGCCCTATACTCTTTGACCATATACGGGTTGGTTGGAAGTGACGGCTGTAATGGCAGTTTCAATCCTGTTGTGTTTCAACCACTTGTCCCCACCCCCTGCCTTTTCCACCAAGATATCAGGCCTTCTTGTGTATTAACCATTTGTGAGTTGTAATATAAGTTTCACCCTCTTTATGTTTGAGTTAACCCGTTACCCTAATGATTTCTTTACAAAAATATACGGTCAGAGATATTATGGACATTACCACTGCACTGCTCCACCGTTTATTTTAGTAAAGAAATCATCACAACAAGGACAAAGTGTTAGTTTCTCTCTGTGATGGGATAGTAATGTCTTTCCAGGGTGTTTCAGAGTTTGGCTATCTGAGGTGAGTGACTACATGCAAAAACACAAAGTTTATATTGTTTCTACTCTACACTATATGAGTTCAGTGGTGTTTCTAAGGATTCCAGTCATGTACCATAGATATTTGATTGTTTTGTTTTTTTATTGAACAACGCCGCCACAGAAGAATACATATATCAGTTGTTAAATTTTTTTTTTAATATACATATATATACAAACATTCTGCTAGATCATAAAACAAAGACAGCAATGTTTTTTGGCCCTGGTGCACAGGTTGATAGACTTTAACCGTATTCCACCCTCACCTAACCCCATCCCTCCCCCACCATTTCCAGCCACGGTGCCCATCGGTCCGCAAATTGTGTGTTTTGGAATTTGATTGTTTTTTGAGTGTTTGTTGTGGTTGAAAGAATTGCCCCCATAGGTTCCCCAATGCTCCCCCCAACACTGGGTGACCATCAGGACAACAATTTAGGGGTCAAAAATGACCGGAATTCTCATTTAACACCTCACAGCACAGGATCATCTGGTAGTATAATGTTTAGAGCCATCAGATAATCGGACGTTTGAGGAGGGAAACCGGGCCAAAATCCGCCAGATTATCTTTATGTGTGGACCAGGCTTAAGGGATTTCTCTGTCTTCTCTTTGTCCCGATGCTGCATTATCGGCAAAAAGGAAAAGATCACAGTTACAGGCTGATTTCATTAACGTAAATCCCCCAAAAATTAGTGGTCCTAAAATGCTTCCTTGGGGGGCACCGCAAGTTGACTGAGGTGAAGAAGAGATGGTGGGTGCTCAGAGGCTCACAGTTTAAATTCTGTGGATTTTTACACAAACATAAATTACATGATTTTTTCCACAGTCTCTCTAACAATGTGCCCAACAATGCAGAGAGACCTACAGAATTTAAACTGTTCACCAGAATATTTACTGTAAAACACCAACATTTGCTGTAAAAATACAAAAACGAAGAATCAGCCCAAATGTGAAGCCAGTGCAGAGACAGAAAATGGAGCTCCTGATTGGCTGGAGACAGTGTGACATCACTCTGACCTGAAACTATCTGTGGCAGTGGTTAAATGTTGTGTGTGTGTGGTGCAGTAACAGCGATGTAACAGGGCTCATCCAATCACAGTCGACCACTGGAACCAGTTATTGGAGAAAGTTATTTAATCACAAAACGCAAAACAAACCATCAGCGTCTGGTTTCTGTCAACATCATCTTCATGTGCTGAGGATGAGGAGGAGGAGGAGGAGGAGGAAGATCTACTTCACCGTGGGAACCAGCTCCAGCTCTACAGCGCCACCATCAGGACAGTCAGAGCGTCACTTCCCTTCACAGAAACAGAGAGAACAGATGGGACTCAGTTTGACTTGTTTTCATACTGACATTGATCCAAAATCCATCATATTTAGATTTGCTCTCTTTAATCTATAATCAATATAAAAAGGGGCAAGTATGTAGCCTATAGTAGTACGTTAAGTCCCGCCCGGTACCGGAGGGGCCAGATGACGTGAGGCAGAAGACGAGTGCTGTGTCACCGGCAGCGGCACCTCCCGCTGCAAAGAAAGCACGCCGCTTTTTCTTTTTTTTCCTTTTTTTTCGGGCCGGGCCGGGTTCGGACAGATAATGAATGCTGGTGTGTCGGGCTCCGTCGGGTCCGGGCTTAATAACCCGGTATAACTCGGTTCGGGTTGTAATTTTCTCTAATCCAACATTAACTCAGCCTGTCACCTTTACTTCACTTTAACATCATTTTTCTGAATCAGAATTTCTGGTTTAAACTGAGAGCTGAGGGCTGAACTACAGAGCAAACTACATACACAACATCTGCATCTGAGCCGAGCGTCAGATACAGTATAACATATATAATATATAATGACCTCCACTTGCTTGTAAATTGATGAAAACGGCCGTCTTTTTGTTTTTAGGTGTCTTGGTCATATCAAATTATACTTAGGCTATACTTTGTTTATTACAAAATGTAGATTGAAACATTAATGTAGACCTTTGTAGACACAGTGATCCGTCCTGAATAACTCTGCTGTCTGGGATGAGTGAAGTTGCTGCTGAGGACGACGTCTTGTCCTCTGGAGACATGGACCTCTGGAAAGACCACGATGCTCCAGTCCACTGACAGAGACCCTGCAGAGGAAGATCACATCAGGATCAGTTAATGTCATGTTTCAGTTCTTTATAAAATGTGTTTAATCAAGCAGGGAATTGTAATCTAAAAATGATGTCATGAAACAGCACAACATGAAGCAGGAGAGACAACAGCTGGAAAACAACAAACCAGGTGAGGTGGCTCCAGACAGCTGGATCACCATCATCCTGAACACAGATCATCATCATCATCATCATCAGGCCCGTAGCCAGCCTTGTGGAGGGGGGGGTTCTTTTTTCCCAAAAAGTGGATTCCCCCCCCCCCCACCCAAAAAAAAAGTAAATAAATAATAATAATAAAGGCACACACTTCTTTTTTTCCCCATTATAACTTCACTTTGACATCACATGTTTCTCTTCCTCCACTATCCTTTACTGTTGCTCTCATTTAGGCCTACAACAAAATTTTCACCATGTAATTCATTTTTTATATATATATATAAAAAAAAGGCTTAGCTTTTTCATAACAATAATCATAATAATGTTTAATTTTTTGTGATCAATTTTTTATTTTGTTTTATTTCATTACAATTCCATTTATCCATTCCCCTTGACCCCACCCTTGTCCCGGGTCCTGGGGGTAACATTAGGTTAGGGTGATTACAGGGAAAAACAAAAACAACAGACAAACGAAAATAAATAAATAGTTATCAATAATTATCAAAAGTACATAGCAGACATATTCATGAAACAGAGAAAAACAAAACAAAACAAAACAAAAAAAAAAAAAACACGCAAGCCCATCAAAACAACGCTTTGACATTCTCAGCTGCCGCTTCTAGGTTATGTATAGCTTCTACCTTTGCCTTTTGGGCACGGGCATAATAATGTTTAATGTAGTTAAATGTATCTGTCTCTCTCTCTCTCTCTCTCTCATACTCACACACACACACACACACACACACACACACACACACACACACACATAGCACACATACCTGCAAACTGGAAATGATGATAAAGTAAACCCCTGTAGGGGGGGTCTGGGGGGATCCTCCCCCCAGAAAGTTTTTATGATTTTAAGGAGGTAAATGAAGCATTCTGGTGTACTCTGAGAAGAATATAATGGGAAGACAACATTCGCTTCAGATAAAAAAAAAAAAACACATTTGGTAGGCTACTGACTGAGGTTTCTATCTTTGTAATGGCAAGAATGGCTGGACTGTATGACACTAGTCTAGTGGGGAGCTGTGGCTGGTGAGAAAAAACAAAACTTTTTTTTTTTTCAATCTTTTGACCTGGACCAGTTTCCTCTGCTTCACCATGAGCCTCTTTAAGACCACACCACCACCACTTCTGCCCTGTTCTCATCTGTATGATGGCTGTAGCTACTGTCAGATATTAATAAATGAAAGGAGGCTCCCATTCCCATTTGGAGGTTGCAGGTATAACACACGCACACATGCACACACAGTAACGCACGCACGCACGCACCTGTTGCTGTCTCCCTCTCCTCTGCTCTCTGGACTGGGCTGCCTGGCTGTTCTTTTGGGCTACCAGGTGTGCATGGGCCTTAAGGACCGGACGCGTCAGTTCAGTCCGAAAATATGTAGAAATTAATTACGGTAGGTCAGGTAGCGCTCCTACTCGGCTTCTCTCTCTCTCTCTCTTTTCTTTTGGCCGGGTTCGGACCAACTTAATTCAGGGTCCGGGTTTCAACACCCGCGGGTCAGACCGGGTTCGGCTTTTAACTTTCAGGCCCATTCAGCTTGATGCCAGGAGCAGGACTTTAGAGCAGCATGTCAGTGCTGCTGACGCACCACCGCACCGCAGGTTGCAGAACGTCAACTCGCGCGGCGCCCTACTGCGCTGTGATTGGCTAGAACTCACAGGCTTTGGGCTGTTTGCTTCAGCAGCAGTCCAGTCAACACGGGGACACGCATCCCACACCAATCAGAGAGTTATTAGAGAGCCTAATACACGACAAGCACCGCATTTGCGGCAGCGGTGGGGTGGTGGGGGTGGGGGTGTGTGTGTGGGGGGGGGGTTCGAACGAACCCTCCGATCCCCCTTGGCTACGGGCCAATCTTACCTGTGACGATCACGGACAGAAGACACAGAGTTTGCTGCCACATCTTCAGACGACTCGAAGATTAGAAACACAATTTAGGGACTGAAATGTTGTATTTTCAGGAAGTCCACTATTTACCACTTCTTGTTCAGAGTACCTGTCTGAAGAGGAAGTCTTTGAATGAGGTCACATCACATTTATAACAGAAGCTTTGAAGGTGTTAACGCTCCTTTGCAGCTCTGCAGAAACTCACTGTTGTAAATCCTCTCACACTTGTGTGTGTTGTCTGTTGTCTGTGCCGATTATATCCTCCGTTATTTCCTCACCTGTTTACACTTTGTGTTCTTGTCTGTATACAACATCTATTGCATTTCTGCTCGTTGCTCACCCTGAGGTTTCTCCAATTTTTCCCTGTTAAAAGGGTTTTCTATGGAGTTATGGGGGATGTTGTTATGATGCCATGTAAAGCCCTTTGAGACAAACTGTTTGTAAAAAACGGGCTATACAAATAAAACTGCCTTGCCTTGCCTAAAGGTATAGCGGATGGTGGGCGGGGCCTCTTTGACTGACAGCTGGGTGAGTGTATGCACCAAAGTCTCAGCTCCACACAGGCCCCTCCTCTTTGACCATATATGGATTAGCTGGAAGTGACAGTCAGTTCAGTGTGAGCTTCAGGAATCTGTGGGGGGAGCATGTCTTCATTTACAGTCTATTATGGTGAACCAGGTTATTTCATGTAGCTACAATTTACAGATGTTCCCTAAACGCCTCAGCTGCTGCAGGCTGCAACAGAGAGGCATCAAGTCAAGACAAAGTGTTCAACAGTGAGGATGATGATGGGGTGGGGCAATTAAGGTTTCATCATTTATTTTAGGAGCTGACTCTGCAGTTATTTCAGGTTATCGTCTTCTGTCTCACGGTCTGATCTGACATCAAGGTTTTCAGACAGGAAACTAAATTTAGACTCAAAGGCACAGATGACGACGACTCATGAATTCTGTGAGGATTATTTTTAGAAATCCGCACACCAGCAAAAGCTCCAGAGCAATAATTTATTATCACCCAAGGGGAGTAACGTTTCGGGCTCAAGGACTTAGTAGGCGGCAGTGGCTCAGGCGGTAGAGCGGGTCGTCCAATAATCAGAGGGTTGGCGGTTCAAATCCCGCTCTCTCCCAGTCTCTGTCGTAGTGTCCTTGGGCAAGACACCTTACCCAACTTGCCTTGTGTGAATGCGTATGAATGATCATGGTGGTGGTCGGAGGGGCCGTTTGGCGCGAAATGGCAGCCACGCTTCCGTCAGTCTGTGGCTACACACGTAGTTTACCACCACCGGTGTGAATGTGTATGAATGAATAATGGTTACTGTACGTGCTTTGGGAAACGGTAGAAAAGAGCTATATAAATGTAATCCATTATTATTAGTATGAGGAAGGGTCCTCCATTGATCTGATTGGAGTTTTGACTCCACCTGATCAGCTTCAGGTCTGATGATGTTGTTTTTGTCGCCACAGCACCGCCTGCTGAACAAGGGGAGTGACGTTACTCCCCTTGGGTGATAATACATTTATTGGTGTGCGGATTTTTCCTTTTTCATTATTGACATTTTGTATCCAGCACCCAGCGCTAAGATTTTGGGATGTGCGTGCTTTTTCTATGTTTTCAAGATTATTTTTAGAACCCCGCTCCTGTCTGGTTGGACAGAGACGTCCTCCTGTCCTGTATATATCTAATCATCATAGACTGAGTCTGACAACGCTCTCATGTCCCACAGCATCCGAACGCCACTTCTTCAAAACACCAGGAAACATCACAACAACAAGAGGTCAGTTACAGAAACAAGCCTTTATTTAAAAAAAAAAAAAAAAAAGCATCAGTGACAAATAAGAGAAGAACAAATGGAGCTAAATATTTACAGATGACATCACATCCTCTACTTCACATGGAGACAGGTGTGTGTGGTGGGTTGTCCCTGGGAGATGACATCACTCACGTCTCACTCTGATGGCCGAGTACAGGATGTCGCTACCCGATCTGCGACGCTACCGGATCCGTGACAAAACTGGTCTGCGCATGCGCAGACCGGCCGCCATCTTGGACAGCTGCCTACGGCAACTCCACTTGGACAAACTTCATTTGGGCACTGCCCGATTTGCGTACATGCTTTAAGTTCTGTGAAATTAAAATACGGTACTGTGAAAATGATTAAAAAAATAAAATAAAATAAAATAAAAACCGCGTAGGTCCGTCATAAGACAGCCGCGGCAGACTCGTTTATTCAGTGAGTGTTGTGGTAGTTGTAATTGTTTGTGGTTGTCATGGTGATGAGGCCGGCGAGAAAAGAGGACAGTAAACATTAAAAGTCCGCCTGTGTTCCTGTTTTCTGAGCATCAAGATCCAGACCACCACAACCAACCCTCAATTTACATTACTAATAAAGTATTTAAAAAAATAAATAAAAAGATAAACCGTCTGTGGCGACGCACATAGGGCAGTGATCCTAAGTCAATTCAATTAAGTTTGTCCAAGTGGAGTTGCCGTACGTGGCTGTCACGGATCCGGTAGCGTCGCGGATCGGGTAGCGACACAGGACACCTGAGAAACAAGATGTCAGTTACCTGTCTGACTGATGTCATCAGCTCAGAGACTCTGTGTGTCACACTCACCTGGCTCCTCCTCCTCCTCCTTCAAGGAGCTGCTCCGGTCAGCAGGCGGCGCTGTGGAGACAAAAACAACATCATCAGACCTGAAGACAAAACTCCAATCAGATCAATGGAGCTGAGAGAGAGGTGGACTCACAGGAAGTGTTCCTGATCAGAGTGATGTCAGAGTAAACCAGCTGAGCCTCAGCGTCGCCCTCAGCACCTCCTCCTGATACAGAAACACAGACATTAGCTTTCAGCATGCAATGGGGCGGTGTGCAGCCGAGTGTGAAGCAGCTGGGATGAGAATCAGCTCTTCTAAGTCCGAGGCCATGGTTCTCGACTGGAAAAAGGTGGCTTGCACCCTCCAGGTCGGGGGAGAGTTCCTGCCTCAGGTGGAGGAGTTTAAGTATCTTGGGGTCTTGTTCACGAGTGAGGGGAGAACGGAGCGCGAGATCGACAGGTGGATCGGTGCGGCAGCCGCAGTAATGCGGTCATTGTATGGGTCCGTCGTGGTGAAGAAGGAGCTGAGCCGAAAGGCAAAGCTCTCGATTTACCGGTCGATCTACGTTCCCACCCTCACCTATGGTCATGAACTCTGGGTCATGACCGAAAGAACTGGATCCTGGATACAAGTGTCAGAAATGAACTTCCTCCGCAGGGTGGCGGGGCGCTCCCTTAGAGATAGGGTGAGGAGCTCTGTCACCCAGGAGGAGCTCGGAGTAGAGCCGCTGCTCCTCCACATCGAGAGGAGCCAGCTGAGGTGGCTCGGGCACCTGTATCGATGCCCCCTGGACGCCTCCCTCGTGAGGTGTTCATGTCCCACCGGGAGGAGGCCCCGAGGAAGACCCAGGACACGCTGGAGTGACTACGTCACTCGGCTGGCCTGGGAACGCCTTGGGGTCCCCCCGGAAGAGCTGGAGGAAGTGTCCGGGGAGAGGGAAGTCTGGGGATCCCTGCTCCGACTGCTGCCCCTGCGACCCGACTCCGGATAAAGCGGTAGACAATGGATGGATGGATGGATCATTCCAACATACCGCTATTCCGACATGTGAATGTCCTACCGTTCCGACAAGGCTTTAATATAAGGAAATGTGCGTTACTCAACAGGTGACTCCCTACTTAAAGACATGCTGATAGAGGAATACCCACATCCATCCATCCATCCATTTGTCCATCCATCCATCTATCCATCCATCCATCCATCCATCCATCCATCCATCCATCCACCCGGTTACATGCTGTCATTCCGACATCCCTCCATTTAGACATACCACCATTCCGACATACCGCTATTCCAACATGCAAACGTCCCACCGGCTTTAATATAAGTAAATGTGCGTTACTCAACAGGTGACGCCCTTCTTTAAGACATGCTGATAGAGGAATACCCACATCCATCCATCCATCCATCCATCCATCCATCCACTAATCCATCCACCCATCCATCATCCATCCATCCACCCAGTTACATGCTGTCATTCCGACATCCCACCACTCCAACATCCCACCATTTAGACATACCACCATTCCGACATACCGCTATTCCGACATGTGAACGTCCCACCATTCCGACAAGGCTTTAATATAAGGAAATGTGCGTTACTCAACTGGTGACTCCCTTCTTTAAGACATGCTGATAGAGGAATACCCACATCCATCCATCATCCATTGATCCATCCATCCATCATCCATCCATCCACCCGGTTACATGCTTTCATTCCGACATCCCACCACTTCAACATCCCACCATTTAGACATAGACTCCCTTCTTTAAGACATGCTGATAGAGGAATACCCACATCCATCCATCCATCCATCATCCATCCATCCACCTGGTTACATGCTGTCATTCTGACATCCCACCATTCCGACATACCGCTATTCCGACATGCGAACTTCCCACCATTCCGCGTGCGTTACATCCATCCATCCTGCTGGTTTGGGTTACCGTCAGTATTTCTGTAATATTTGACGATCTTCGTTGTCATGTTGACAATAATACAGCATACAGACTGAACTGCCTGACTCTGTATTTATATTTGTCCTTTATTCATTTGTGTATTTCGTTTCCGTTTGTTTGTTAAATTGATTTTAATCTTTTTCTGTTGAACTTCTCGTGGTCGTTTTACTTCAGAACTTGAAATATGTGATTAAATAAAGAACACCCAAACCTGAACCTGAACACCTGAACACACTGACACTGTTTCCTGCTGATATCACCGTGCACACAGGCAGAAATAAAACTTTTTGCAGATGTGAAACTGGACGGGAAGAGAAATTTAGATTAATGAGGGTTTGATAACATACCGTCGTCTGTGTTTCCATTAATAGAGGTTTGAAGTCGAGCTGAGGAGAAAAAATTAGGAAGTGGTTAAAACCTAACTAAGGTCATTAGGTCCATCCCTCCAAACCTGCAAAAACAAACAGCAAACATGCAGCAGCTTGTTAACTTAGCTGTTTTATTTTCTGTTAGTTCACTTGCTTTGGTGTGGACCTTTTTTTTACTTGGTGCAGTTCTGATTCACATTGCATTTTTTTTTTTTTACAAGCGGACCAACTTTTTTGGTTTTGTTTATTGTGCAATACCAGTGACAGACATTAAGCAAACATAAAGATAGGACACGGCACAAGACAGGAAAGACATGACACAGCAACACAGCAAAAAAGTAAATGGGTTGAGATGAATTGTGATAAGGAGCAAAACAAGAAAAGAAGAGAAAAAATAAGTAAATAAATTAGAAAATAAAAAATAAACATCAGCTGCCAATCGGTCAATAAACGACCAATAAAAACCATCCAATAAACACACAACCAGAAACACAGGCTGTATTCGAAACTGCATATTGTTGGTACATACTGGCCTAAAGGCAGTATGTAGTATGCAAACAAAGGCAAAATCTGCAGTATATGAAAAATTCCCGGATCTATTGATTCAGGAAAATTCTCCAGTATGCATATGACCAGTCTACATCTTGTACTGTATCCCACAATGCAATGCAATGCAATTCACCCCTGACCTCCAACCTGAACCAAAGACGGTTTAGAGTAGTGAAGTAGCTTTGCCGTACCGTAATCATGTTATATAACGTAATATTTACACTACAGTTGTTAGACTTAATCAGTGAGACCAACATTTATATGTTTATAATAATAATAATAATAACTGATGAGCCATGACTGACTCTCACCTCTGTATCTGCGGTAGGCGATGATCCCTCCTGCAGAGACCAGCAACACCGTGACCAGTCCACACACCACCAGTATGACCACCAGACTGTTCCTGGGGGGGTACGTCCTCTCAGCTCCGCCCACCGCGTTCTCCGCTCTGCAGGTGAGCTCCTCCCCCTCCTGCAGGTACGGCACAGAGCTGCTGACCCGGTACGGTCCTGACTGATCCAACACCACCTGGTTCTCCATCTTCTTCCTGGAGGGGAGCAGCCAGACGACCTTAGGCAGAGGGTGACCCTCCACCTCACACTGCAGCCTGCGGGGGGCGCCGTCTGGACCGGAGGGTGAGTCCACTACAGACAGACTGAGGATCTGAGGCTCGGCTGTGAACAGACCAATCAGAACATCAGGATGATGGTGAGACTCAGGTAGAGCACTGGAAAAGAGAGTAACGGCACCACAATTGACTCCCGTGGTAAGGGTTTAAGGGTTTAAGGGTTTAAGGGTTTAAGGGTTTTGCGCCCCTAGTGGCAGGATGTGGGTATTGCAAAAGTGCCCAGAAAACTCATTCACTCCAATGTATGTGTGTTGACCGCTTGCTTGTAAATTGATGAAAACAGCTGTGTTTTTGTTTTTAGGTGTCTTGGTCATATCAAATTACACTTATAATTTGTTTATTACAAAATGTAGATTGAAACATTAATGTAGACAACTGTTTTTTTGTGTTGTTTTTTTACTCGCCTATGTGTTAATGTTTATCTGTAAAGGATCCTCAATGATGCTATTAACGTGGGTGATCTATAAATGTCCTTAAATTATTGAAAACACCACACTGCTCATTCACCAACAATGCAGAGATGTCAGTTCTTGGGCGCTTTTGCAAAACCCATATTCCTCCACCAGGAGGCGCTGCCATTGGACCAATGCTGTCCTTACTCTCTTTTCCAGTGCTCTAGACTCAGTTACATCTATTTCCTGCAGTCTATCGCCAACACTTCAAGTGTTTTTACTTCATTAAAGTCACATGTCAAACTTACGACTGTAAGCAGGCCACAAAAATAGAAACGTGCACTTCCCCTGTGAACTGATCTTCAGCAGCAGCAGCTAATTTTTGTTCCTTTCTTTGTCAATCAGTCAACTCCATCCACTGTGAGCTGCTCATGAAACTTAACTGTCTCCACTGATTACATGGAGGAGTTAACAAAATAAAAGTCTGTGTGTTGTTGTTGACCTTCAGCCTTGTGTCTGAAAGGAAACTACAAACACTTCATCTAAGAATTGTAAAAATTAACTTTCTTTCAGAGGTTCTGCATAAAGTCTCTTTGTGCATCTAAAGTCCGACAGACTCTGATGTTTCCTTTTCTAACAGTAAAAACTCTTCAGTCGTCTGGACAAAGACCTTCAGGTCTGAGGTGAGTCTTACCTGTTACATGCAGCTGTGTGTACTTTTGGTATCCATTGTTGTCCAGCTCCACCCTGCAGACGTATCGACCGTTGTCCCTCAGCTGGACCTTCCTGATGAGGAGGGACAGTTCCCCCCGTCGAGGGTCTCCAGCCAGAGAATATCTCAGCACAGAATCTGAGCAGTTGCCTCGATCACCTGTTGAGTTGTTTCTAAGTGAACAGGTGTAGACAGACTGAGCGATTTCTTTTTCAAAATGAACCCGCCACTTCACAGTGATCGGTCCTGAATAACTCTGCTGTCTGGGATGACTGAAGGAGCAGCTGAGGACGACGTCTTGTCCTCTGGAGACATTGACCTCTGGAGAGACCACCATGCTCCAGTCCACTGACAGAGACCCTGCAGAGGAAGATCATAATTAATGTTGGTTCAGGCTGGACTGACGGTCTGAGGACACATAGGGACACATGGCTGCTAAAGTTCCCAACAACATGTCAGTAGATGGACGGGTTTCAGACTGCAGGAGCTTCTGGTTGATGCTTCATCACGAAGCTGATCTGGGTTTGGACCATGGCACCAGGACCTGGTCTCTTGCTCTGGTCCAGACTCGTTTATACAAAGAGAAAGCTCTTTGTATAAACTTGTTCCTTCTTTCTGAGTTCAGACTTCAGAAACTCCTTTAAGTCTCAGTGAGTCAGCAGTAGTTGGACATTGAGGACAGAGGAGACACCAGAGGTCCCATCCTGCCTGAACAGAAGGTAAAGAGTGTGAACTCACCTGAGACGACGGCAGACAGGAGGAGACAGAAGAGCTGAGTCTGTGGCTGCATCCTCCCACTGACCAGAGACTCTCACTCTACAGCTGCATTATAGAGGAAGTCTGGTTCCACGAGGCAAATATATTTCCTGTTTGAGGGAGGAGCCTTTAAAGAAGACACACACACATTCTCAGCTGTGTTGCAAACAATCTACAGGTTTTTGTCCTGAGAGTGTCACCAAAGGTAAAGGTCATAGGGTCATCGTCAGGACCTGATACTGAGCCACAGACTGGAATCAAAGGATTTAAAGAGGAACTCTGTATAGTATTTCCACCTTAACTCAGCTCCATGTGTCCCTTGTCTCCAGCTCCAGAGTCCTAGTTCTGCTTTTTTTTTTTTAAGTATATTTGTTGGCATTTTTGCCTTTATTTGACAGCACATAGTGAGATAAACAGGAAAGGGGGAGGCAGAGAGAGGGGGAATGACATGCAGGAAAGGTCTGCCCAACGCTGGATTCGAACCGGGGACGCCTGAGTTGAGGACTGTAGCCTCTACATGGGGTGGCCGCCTTAACCACTGCGCCACGCACCGCCCCGGAGTCCTAGTTCTGGTTAAATCAATGCCTTGTAACTAGTTCTACTAGGTACTAGGTGTCCCAGCTCTCGTCTCCATGGCGACACCGCCACACAAACGTAACACGCTAACCCGTAACCCGTAATCTCTTGTTGATGACAGATAAGACTACACAGATATACACATGGTAACGTGGTAGATGATGAATAACCTTATCCACCGCTCCATGGATTGATTTCTCACCGGCTTCGTTGTTGGAAACAAATGATGCACATGGAGGAGAGGAGGGTTAGAGACACAGAGGAGGAGACACCACACCTGGAGAGTTCATAAGAAATATATGCCCAAGCAGAATACATAGTAACTGTTGAAGGCATTAACATTTCTAATTTTCATTTCTAATATTTGTCTCTGCATCTTCAGGACACCAATTCAAAGCAGCCAAACTGTCTGCAGCAATTGGTTTGGACCTGAGAATGAAAATTTACACAGACATACAGGTGTGTGTTTGAGTAAAATGAGCACTTTTGTTTTATTCTACTGACAACATTATCTCCCAAATTTGAAATAAAAGTATTGTCATTTAGAGCATTTATTAGCTATGGTCAAAATAACAAAGTGTTTTGAGACCTTGATTATTATTAATAATAATAATAATGCAAAAGAAAACAAGTTCATATTCATTTTTAAACAACACAACACTATTTATTTTAACTTAGAGTTCAGGAATCAGCACTGGTGGAATATCCCCCAATTTTAATTGCAGCAGTGGTTTTTAATAATCTTCATTAGACATGATCACATGATCAGTGCCTCATTAAGAAGAGTGAGATGAGCTTCTGTTGGAGCAGCTGCCAAACATGTAGAGAAGCTGAGTTAAGAACGTTTTTGGAGTGGTCCCTCCATTTTGTCCAGAGCTGTACATCCACTTTACGTTCTTTCCGACAGAGAAGCACTAGAGCTCATCAGCACAGCGTCTCATCATCAGTCAGTACTGTATGTTGATAAAGGTCCATGATGGTGTCTGTTTGGTTTCTGTGGTTAAAGGAACGTCTTCATCACTTGTTTCATAATCTGTGTCCCAGTTCAGCAGCTGCTTCCTTCGCAGGCGGCATTTGAAGACCGATGATGTCCCATCATTGCGACCAGGCCTGTCCCTGTGGAAGGCTCCTCTACTAAATCCATCCCTTCCTTTGCCGGTTCGAGGGGGACAGTTGTCCCTGAGAGATGACATCACTCACGTCTCACTCTGATGGCCGAGTACAGGACACCTGAGAAACAAGATGGTGACCTGAGATCAGTTACCTGTCTGACTGATGTCATCAGCTCAGAGTCTGCAGATGGAAATTAGCTCACTGCAAAAATTCAAAATCTTACCAAGAATATTTATAATTATTTCTAGTCAAAATGTCGTTTCTAGTCAAAATAAATCTCATTATACTTAAAATAAGACTCATCACATTTCACTTTTTATTTTTTTCAAGCAAATCTTCCACTTTAAATAAGTAGAAAAATCTGATAGTGGAGCAAGTTTTTCTTTCTTATTACAAACACAAAAAACTTGCTTTCACTGGCAGATTTTTCTACTTATTTCAATTGAAAATACGTTGAAAATGTGAAAATGATCTAAAAACAAGTTCATTTTTAGGTGATGAGTCTTATTTTAAGTGGAAAGAGATTAGTTTTGACTAAAATTGAGACATTTTGACAAGAAAGAAGACAAATATTCTTGGAAAGATTTTGAGTTTTTGCAGCTCTTGAGCTAAATCTGGTATATTTACAACTAATCATTTAGTATGTTCATGAATATACAGAGTCACATTACAAATAAATGGATAGATGAAATGAAAGGAGTGTCACACTCACCTGGCTCCTCCTCCTCCTCCTTCAAGGAGCTGCTCCGGTCAGCAGGCGGCGCTGTGGAGACAAAAACAACATCATGAGGCCTGAAGCTGATGAAACTCCAATCAGATCAATGGAGCTGAGAGA
>NC_140922.1:35207969-35242969 GCF_045865225.1 Trachurus japonicus | reverse complement strand
GTGTGCAGCCAAGGGATGCGCCTGAATGTGGTGACGTAGGGACGAGGGCGGGGACTGCTAACTCCATCTGCTGACAAGAAGTTAGACAAAACCACCGGATCGCTGACTTCTGCTTTAAATGGATTTTCATCTTTTTCTGTTGAACTTGTCGCGGCCGTTTTACTTCAGAACTCGAAATATGTGACACTGTTTCCTGCTGACGTCACCGTGCACATAGACAGAAATACAACTTTTTGCAGATGTGAAACTGGACGGGAAGAGAAAAAGATTAATGAGGGTTTAATCGCATACCGTCGTCTGTGTTTACATTAATAGAGGTTTGAAGTCGAGCTGAGGAGAAAAAATGAGGAAGTGGTTAAAACCAAATGAAGCTCATTCAGGTCCCTCCCTCCAAACCCACAAATACAAGACATATTGCTTTAAATTTTCTGTCTTTGATGCTTTGAGGTCTTCCTCAGTCTACCAGTATGCTTCCCTTTTACAACATTCCCATTGTGTTTGCACTTGGTCCAGATTTTAGACACTGCTGATTAGGAATGACCAACATCTTTTGCGACATTCCATGATGATTTACCTTCTTGAAGAAGTTTTATAATCCTCGCTTTTTTTTTTTCAACTGACATCTCTCATGTTGGAGCCATGGTTCATATCAATCCACGTGACTAATTTGCAGATTTAATCTGATGCAGGTTTGTTTCAGAACTGAAAGTAACACGGTGATTCCATAATATTTTCCTCAGAATTGAGTGATTCCATATTTTTTCTTCTACTTTATCAAAAAACAACAATTGTGACTGACTACAACAATTTTCTTTATTGCTCTTTTTTTAGTGTTTCCAAAAGACTGAAGGTTGGCATTTTAAGTAAAAATTGTTTTGTGGCATGTTTGTGATTTTCCCATAATGATTTGATTCCATAATTTTTGCCAGGGGTTGTATACGGTCAATTTGTACATATTTCTTGGTCCTTTTTTTCAGGGTGTATTCAGACTTGGCTCGTTTGGAATTGTTGTTCTGAAACAGGAAGTGTTTCACCCCAAAGATCAGTTCCTTTGGTTCATATGTAAACAAAGCAATTGAGTTCTGATGCAGATTAAAACAAACAAGCCAAGATCACTTAGAGGGGGGGTCTCATCTCAGCTAGTTTCCATTCGAGCTAGGGTGACCAGATGAGAATGGGCTGGGACACAACACACGACACGCTGTTGATGTCCCATGGTTCTCAACGATCGGAGGCCGAAAATATCAGGTCACGTCCAGATCTCAATGGCAGTTCGGACTGGGAAACTTCTTCCTTGCAGATTTCTGACCAATTTGTTTACAACTTTGGACCGCTTGGGACTGTTACCATGAGAACACAAACAACCCAAAAGAAAAATGCAACAGTTTTACTGGTTTATGCTGCGTTCACATGGAGTCTGGTAAACAGCAGACGGCATGCTGGACCCCATGTTAGTGGACGAGAGAACGACGGTAAAACTTGGGGGAGCATGGCAAAAAATACCGTGCACGGCAACGGCAAACAGCAATGCCGTCCAGAGTTCAAATATTTTAACTTTTGCCGTCTGCCGCGACGGTATCCTCAACCGAACGTGACGTGTGAGAACGAGTATGTTGACGTTGCCATAGCAACATGGTGACGCGTCTAGCCGTTGTGCCGTGCCATCCGACAGTTTGTTTGTTTTTACCGTTCCGTCCAGCGGCATTTGCCGTTTACCGTCTGCCGTTTACCGGACTCCATGTGAACGCTGCATTAGCCGCTGAATATCAGTTCTCAGCAGCTCAGAACTGATCGACAGAGGGTTAGATAAGAACCTAAAATAATAATAACTGATTAACCATGACTGAACCTCAGCCATGTGGTCTCACCTCTGTATCTGCGGTAGGCGATGATCCCTCCTGCAGAGACCAGCAGCACCGTGACCAGACCACACACCACCAGTATGACCACCAGACTGTTCCTGGGGGGGTACGTCCTCTCAGCTCCGCCCACCGCGTTCTCCGCTCTGCAGGTGAGCTCCTCCCCCTCCTGCAGGTACGGCACAGAGCTGCTGACCCTGTACGGTCCTGACGGATGGAGCATCCCCTGGTTCTCCATCTTCTTCCTGGAGGGGAGCAGCCAGACGACCTTAGGCAGAGGGTGACCCTCCACCTCACACTGCAGCCTGCGGGGGGCGCCGTCTGGACCGGAGGGTGAGTCCACTACAGACAGACTGAGGATCTGAGGCTCGGCTGTGAACAGACCAATCAGAACATCAGGGTGATGATGATGGATGGATCTACAGCGCCTTGCAAAAGCATTCATAGCCCTTGAACCTTTCCACATTTTGTCACGTTACAACCACAAACTTAAATGTATTTCATTAAGATTTTACGCAACAGACCAACACAAAGTAAAGCATAATTGTGAAGTGGAAGGAAATTGATACATGGTGTTGAAGATTTTTTACAAATAAAAATCTGAAAAGTGTGGTGTGCATATGTATTCAGCCCTCTGAGTCAATACTCTGCAGTTAACGCTGCAAGTCTTTGGGGTTTGTCTGCAATTTTGGCCCATTTTTGCTCATTCTTGTTTGCAGAGCAGCTCCAGTTGACTCAGATTGGATGGAGAGTGTGTGTGAACAGCAGTTTTCAAGTCTTGCCACAGATTCTCAACAGGATTTAGGTCTGGCAGCACAACCATGTCCGTAAGTGAACTTGCAGCTGCTCTGGAGACCCGGCAAAGACAAAGATCAATGCCCTGCCTCCTCTATCATTCCATCCTGCATCTGCTAGAGTGTTCGTCCGAGAAGGTGCAAAGCCAGCCATAGTCTCTACAACATCAGACATCGGCCAGCTCGGAGAGGCACGAGACTGGAAGTTGGGGGCAGTTCTGAATGAAAAGCTCTGCTTCCCATCTGAGATCGCCACAACGAACCTCAGACCAGATCTCGTGCCCTGGTCCTCCTCACTCTGCTCTGTGTAGCTACATCATAGAGAGGCCTTCAGACGCAAGAGCCTTCAGTATGCGGAGCTGGTGGCGTCTGATGCTAAACGGCGCAGTTGGAAAGCCAAGATTTGTCCAGTGGAAGTCGGCTGCAGAGGCTCCGTGGGCAAGTCATCCATCCGGCTACTTAAGGACCTTGGGATTTGAGGCCAAGGCCAACACCAGGCCATCAAAGTTCTTTCAGGAGCAGCAGAGCAGCAAGTCAATGGCTGTGGGTGAAGAGGCGAGACGCCTCCGGCCCCAAAGTAACATCCGTGGCTCAGACAGGTTGAAAGCAGAGGAGGGAACATATGGGACAATGAGCCCTCTGGAGGTGGAGTGGGCCCATCATCATCATCATCAAAACACCAGTGAAGGAGGGTTGAGCTTTGAAATGACTCTGATGGGTATGTCATACTCAAACCTCAGATATTCACGCTCAAGTGGAGCGCGTCACAACCTTTAAGTACCTTGGCGTAGTCGTTGACAACAAGCTGTAGCGACTGCATTTCCTCTGGATGCTTAACCAGTTTGGGTGTGCAGTAAATTGATGACAATTTTTTATCATTCTATGGTCGAATCGGTCCTAACCTTTGCCATCATCTCTTGGTTTGGCAGTCTCAAACTTGGAGACAAAAAGGGGCTTGAACATTTTGTCAAAGTAGCCAGTGAAATCATCAGGGTCACATTACCCGATCTGTCCATAATCTCTCACAGGAAGGCTCAGGACATTATTCAGTGTCCTGACCATCCACTCCACTCTGAGTTCGAGCTCCTTCCCTCCGGCAGGAGACTTAGATTGCCACAAGCCTCGATTGTATGGAACAGCTCCCAGTTTGCCCTCTGGGGTGCTGCCATTCAATGTTGTTCAATGTTGTGTAGAGTTTGTGTGGATGTGCTCTATATGTTCTGTGTTTTTTGCCCTTCTGCAAACATGAATTTCCCTTTGGGGACAATAAAGTTTGAAAGTTGAAAAAAGTGTTCAGGTTCATGTGCAGTGTTTCCTCCACACATTGCAGTGTTTTGCATGTAGGACAAAAAGTTCAACTTTGGTCTTTGATTTGTACATGAATCCATCTCCTTCCACTTCACAATGATGCGCTACTTTGTGTTGGTCTGTCAAATAGAATCCCATTAGAATACATTTAAGTTTGTGGTTGTAACGTGTACGACTGTAATTAGGTCATAAAAATAGAAACATGCACTTCCTCTCTGACTGACCTCCAGTGACCTCAGCAGCAGCTGAGCTGTCTGGTCAGGATCATTTGGTTTGGAACATTTTGTGCTGGAAAATGAATCATCTACTGAAAAAGTTTGATTACTGTTCAATAACTGGTCATATTTTGTTTTTTCAGAGTACGGAAGCCCTGAAGGACAAGTAGAGAGATGTTTGTCAATAAGTACGTCCAACCCACTGTGAGCTGCCATTAGTCTCCAATGACTGCACGGAGGAGTTCACAAAATAAAAGTCTCTGTGTTGTTGTTGAACTTCAGCCTCTTGTGTCTGAAAGGAAACTACTAATGTCTTTGCTTTCAGAGTTTCAGTATAAAGATGTGGTGATTCTGTTTGTGCATCTAAAGTCAAATTTTTCTGCTACACACAAACATGTCAACTCAAGTTTTACTTCAATCGTCAACACAGATGCTGCAAGAAAACAAACGTCTGATGTTTTCTCTTCTAACAATAAAAACTCTTCAGTCGTCTGCAGGACAAACACCATCAGGTCTGAGGTGACCACAGGTGAGTCTTACCTGTTACATGCAGCTCTGTGTACTTTTCATAGCTGTTACCGGAGCCATCCAGCTCCACCCTGCAGAAAAACAGACCGTTGTCCCTCAGCTGGACCTTCCTGATGAGGAGGGACAGTTCCCCCCGTCGAGGGTCTCCAGCCAGAGAATGTCTCAGCACAGAACCTGAGCAGTCGTTCTGATCACTCGAGTCATTTCTAAGTGAACAGGTGAAGAAAGGCTGATTGTTTTGTCCTCCAACCTCAGCCAGCCACTTCACAGTGATCTGTCCTGAATAATCCTTCTGATTGGGATGAGTG
Organism: Trachurus japonicus; assembly: GCF_045865225.1. Lineage (NCBI taxonomy): Eukaryota > Metazoa > Chordata > Actinopteri > Carangiformes > Carangidae > Trachurus > Trachurus japonicus. Next base: position 35,237,957 of record NC_140922.1, on the reverse strand, counting down.
AAGGAGCAGCTGAGGACGACGTCTCGTCCTCTGGAGACAGAGACCTCTGGAGAGACCACCATGCTCCAGTCCACTGACAGAGTCCCTGCAGAGGAAGACCACAGTTAATGTTGGTTCAGGCTGGACTGACAGTCTGAGGACACATAGGGACAGTTCAACATTTAGTCAGATCCTCCTCTCACCATAACCCCTATAGTCATAGCAGTAGGTTCATCACCTTTAATTATCGGTGCATGTTGTTTTGAGACCGGCGGGGCAGAGACGTGAGCTGCTCAGTGAACACAATGGAGGTGAACGGTCCAGGTCCCCTGTCCCTCATCAAATTCATCAAATACACAATCCAACAACTCCACAACGCTCTGGTGGACATGTTGGGACCTGCACATTCACCACGCTATGAGATAATCATGTATAATTGCACAACATTACGACACATGAAGCAAATACTCTGAACTACTTTCTCTTCTGAAATCCCTCCGCTCAGTAGCCGTGTCTGGAATGTAGTTCAGGCTGCATTTGCCTCTAAAACAACTCTGTCTCTAATGTTACATGTTTATGCAGTTTGATGAGGGACAGGGGACCTGGACCGTTCACCTCCATTGTGTTCACTGAGCAGCTCATGTCTCTGCCCCGCCGATCTTAAAACAACATGCACCGATAATTAAAGGTGATGAACCTACTGCTATGACTATAGGGGTTATGGTGTGTAATGGTAAATTTGAATATTCCTTTGTTTTAATCACTTGAGACATCTCTACACCCTGCTTTCCCCCAAGGTATCAGATCTCCATTTGTTTACTACCCATTTGTGTATTTTAATGTCTAAACCTTGTAATTGCATTTCAAGTTTCAGAGACACCCCACCTCTCACTTTGTCATGATATACTCAAACCCTTTTGTATTTTAAACTGTGTTGATTAGACCTCTAATCACACTCCAGGATGTCGGTGCCGATACCTGTGAAAGACAAGAGTGTGAAAAGACATCCTGAGTCGGGGGCTGACCCCACAGCAGACACAAGATGTAAACACACCCAAGGGCTGGGCTTTTCCTCAGGTAGAAATGTTCAGATTTCCTGATGATCAGGGTCGCATGTTGACTGACCTTTCCTTGCAAGGAAATAAAAAGCTTGTCGGCCGACAAAGTCTCTATTTCATTATTCACCAACAGCAAACGGCTAAAAATTTCCACGACAGGTGAGAGGAGGATCTGGGTTTGGACCATGGTACCAGGACCTGGTCTCCTCCTCTGGTCCAGACTCGTCTCTTTCTCTTTGTATAAACTTGTTCCTTCTTTCTGAGTTCAGACTTCAGGGAAGTGACGGAGGAGAAACTCCTTTAAGTCTCAGTGAGTCAGCAGTAGTTGGACATTGAGGACAGAGGAGACACCAGAGGTCCCATCCTGCCTGAACAGAAGGTAAAGAGTGTGAACTCACCTGAGACGAGGGCAGACAGGAGGAGACAGAAGAGCTGAGTCTGTGGCTGCATCCTCCCACTGACCAGAGACTCTCACTCTACAGCTGCATTATAGAGGAAGTCTGGCTCCATGAGGCAAATATATTTCCTGTTTGAGGGAGGAGCCTTTAAAGAAGACACACACACATTCTCAGCTGTGTTGCAAACAATGTACAGGTTTTTGTCCTGAGAGTGGCGCCAAATGAAAAGGTCATGGGGTCATCTTCCAGACTCGACTCACAGGATTTAAAATATTCTCATCTCTAGATTGTAGTTCATATGTGTATTTGTCATATGAATACATTCAAAACAATGTTATTATGTGAATGGTTATGGATGATACACTTTATTGCACATCTTTGTTTACTTGTGGTGTTGTTAGAAGCATCAGAGGATCATGGTGGCTGATGACGACAGTATGAAGCTGCTGCTGAGAGAAGCTCCAGTGAAGTCCATGTGTTTGTTAGTACCGGGGTATCAACCTGCTCTGCTGTTCTAAAGAGGACATTTTATGACAATAAGACTTTCTGAAGGCTCTTTAACAGATATCTGGGCTCCAAAATGTGAGAATTGACTAAAAATCTGTCATTTCCAGGCTCCTGAGGTTAAATCCACTTGGTTTTGTTTCTCCAGCTGTTTCTTCAGGTGTCTGACAATGATGCCATTAGTTTTGCGAAACTGCCTCGGAACTGTTTTAATTTGTGGAAAAGGGGCAGAATACGTCTCCTCAAAGAAACTTGATTCATCAATTTATGTAGACGCCTCCGAGACAGATTGGCAGAACACAAATACGCCATCCTGGAAATGTCAATTACCCCATGGCCAAACACTATCCTGAGTTCCATAACAACAACCCCTCTACGTTGCAGGCTTTTGGCATAGATCACATTCCATCCTCCATACGCAAAGGTGACAGACAAAGAAAACTAAATCAAAGGGACGTTTTTTTGGATCTATAAACTGCAGGCTACTAAACATCCAGGCTTGAATGAAGATTTAGACATCTCTGTTTTGTTGTGAGCTCTGCTTTTTCCCTTGGATTTGCCCTGGTATGTTTTTAGTCCATGATTGTATTCATTGTGTATTTTGTTGCATTTTTTGTTGTATTGAATGTTGTATCCCAGGATCTATTGTTGTATTTGTATTATCTGCACCTTTTATGCATTTGAAATGCATCAATACTGACCATTGTTTTTTCTTTATTGAGCCTTGTTACCTGTGGTGATAGCCAAGCCCCTTAGATTTAGATTTTTAGATTTAATTTATTTGCACAATTTAACAAGAAAGAAAAACAGCTTAAAAACAGCAAACCAGATGTGCAGGTGAGATTAAAGAAACCCAGAGGGGTTTATAAGAGAAATCTCACCTCATAAAAACAAGAGATAAAAGACCACAACAATAAGAATAATCCTTCTGCAGGAGTTGGCTGCTGACCACACCCACTCTGGGTCACAGTAGCCTCGCTTCACCAGGCTCTTCAGACAAGCGAAGAGCCTGGTGTCAGTTACCTCCCAATTAGTCTGCATTCTGGTTCCTGTCTGTAGCGGATACCGAAATCACCAAATTCACCAAAACAAAAGTATTCACCAACATAAAACTTATAAAATAAACATTAACTTGTAATACAATAAAAGCAAAATGTTAACTTAATGGCTCGGGGACTTTCTTGTAAATTATATTCCTTAAATTAAAGAGTTTTACCGCATTTTATTAGCTTGGTGCTTTTATTTTGAAGGAAAGGTCTGTCTCTCTGGCCCTGGATCCATTTCCTACCAAAACAGCGAGGCAACGGCCCCAGACTAGGGTCACAGCAATCGAGTGGCGACTTGTCATTGGCTATGGCTAAACACCAAGACAAAAGACCTTGGTATATCTGAATGATCTGTTTGACTCCCTGATGAAGGCTTGATGCTGAAACACATCGTAGTCATTTTAAACATGTCATTGTGACAATGCCAGATTAATTCAAGGCATTTTTATTAACTCCAGGGTGCCTTGGAGTTTTTCTTTGTTTTTCCACATCCCTTGGATCCTTCTCCAAAGAGCGCCTCTAGTTTTGAGAAAGAAGTCCACGTAGCGCTCCTCGTTTTTGAACATTTGACATCATCGCTGCCTTAACGAACCCAGGACGCAGCTCTGTCAGATTCTCATCCAGACTATGGATCCATTGGCCAACACGTCTGTATGGGACACTGAACACATTGTGAAAGGCTTTGGATATTTTTTTGCTTGTTTGTTTTTTTCTTTTTTCTTTTAAATTTCATTAATCAATAATTATTTTTCTGAAATAAAGAAATCTATCCATCCACTCATCCCATCTTTTCATTCATTCAGGTCGTTGGTGGAGAAACATTGAACACCACGGTGCTGTTCCTGACTCTGACCAGCAGAGGACGCCACCGAGCTGATTGAAAAACCTTCACTGACAAACAGGAGACTGGACTGAGGTCAGTACGAAGCTCAGGAGACGATGAAACTGATCAAACTGATCAAACTGATTAAACTAATTTACCAGCTGACGATGATGATGACGGCTCTTCTTCACTGGAAACAAACAGATCATCTCCAGACTAAGAATAGAAGGAGAACAACAGCAAAAAGAAGAAGAAGAGGAACGGGGGAAACACACAGAGCTGAGTCTGGAGGCTCTGAGTCACACACACACACACACACACACACACACACACACAGATTTACATTAAACCTTGTCGTCTTCAGTCTCATCATGGTCGTCTGGTCGTTCTGTCGCTCTGTGATTCTGCTCTTATCGGCTTCAGGAGGTGAGCTGATACACACACACACACACACACACACACACGGTGACTCCTGTGTAGTTTGACCTTTGACCTCTGTGGTTGTGTTGCTCACAGACAGACGGTCCAGTCTGTAGACTGAAGGTGAATTGACTGTTTTGATTCTCCTGTTCTGAACTGAGCTTCTCTTGTGATATTTGTTCAGATGCGTTTTCTATAACGTGTTGATTGATTCATTGATTGATTGAGTCTCCTCCCATTGGACCAGTCTCAAACATTTTACAACCTTTTCAACATCTGGATAATGAGTGTTAAATGTGACTGTGAATCACACTGGAGAGGAAACAACAGGCAGCATGGAGACACTCACTGGGGACTAATTTGAAAATGTGGTGTTTGTGTTGTTTTCTGTGCTGTTTTTTGTTTCTTCAATGTCTTTTAAACAGCCAAACCTTATTAGGGACTACAGTTTTGAGACTTCACCAAAATGTCCCCAATACTGCTGAAACTTTTGTCCAATTGAACTCACTACAAATTATGAAGTCCATCACACTCAATTTTGAGAACATTTTGAATTCTGCTCTCATGGGAACAACTGCAGTCAATGTAAGAGTGGCATTTTTAAACATCACATTTTCTCTTATGAAGAAAAACACTTATCGTTACGAACAAATCACCAACATTTCCATGCTGTCCAGATGCAATTTATGTATTATCAGATTTTTGTTTAGATAACAGAATTCAAGACATTTTGACAATCACCAAAAAACATCCAAATACCTCCATGATTTGGACGGACCATGAAGAGAAGCTTCCGCTACAAACAAGCTTGAAATATAGACTTATTTAATTTTTTTTCGGGACAATTTCGCATTTCGGGGCTTCAATACAAGACGGACATTACATACGAGCAGCATGGAGGTATTTGGATGTTTTTTGGTGTGTCTTTTTGTTACGAAGTTGGTATCCATTTGCAACCGTTATATGGACATGCACTGCTACGCCGAGACCCCCTGTAACTCAGAGAAGCCACGGAGGACTCTGAAACTTCTCCCAGCCCTTAGTCCACATGAGGGGGAGTGAAATTTCAATTTTGAGTGAACTATCCCTTTAACTCTCTCTCCCCGTCTGTCCCCCCCTCCAGCCCTGGGCTCCGGGGACGACGGCTGGTCCATGAAGGTGCAGCCGGAGGTCCGGGCCATGGAGGGCTACCCCGTGGTGCTGCCCTGCACCTTCAGCCACCCGCAGCATTCCCAGCATTCCTCGCTGCAGGTGCTGTGGCGTCTGGGCCACGGGCAGGGCGCCGTCGTCCTCTACCGCTGCAGCAGCCGGTCCGCGGCCTCCGCCTGCGAGCCGGGCCCCCAGCAGGACCAGCGCTACCGGCTGGAGGGAAACCCCCGAGAGCACGACCTGTCGCTGCGCATCAACAGCGCCACGCTGCAGGACAGCGGCCGTTACTACTGCAGGGTGGAGGTCCAGGGACGGGAGCACGTCAGCTTCGAGGACAAGATGGGGACCAGGCTCCGAGTGGAAGGTACCGGTCTGGGGCCTTCATAACGCTACGTCGTCCTTAAAGGGACAACGAGGAGTTTCTCCAGTGGCAGAACGAAAAATTCTGCGACAATAAAAAAGTCTCATATTAATGTGGATGAATCTCCGTTACCACTTGTTAATGGTCCATTTTAGATAAATCTATGGTTTTGTCTCTATGGTTATTTTGTTATTATTAGTGGTGGTGGAAATGCTGGGCGAGCCGACCAGCGTTTCTTTACTTTCGGTTTCGTGGCGAGTCATGAGAATAACGCCGCCGAATCTCCGTTTATGGTGGGAACTACGACGGTATGTGATTGTCTTCCAACCTCTGACTTTAATTCTTGATGAATGAAAACATGAGTCGCCGGTCAAAGAATTTCACGGTGCGGAGGCTCATAAATGTAGTGTGAAAACACTTCGCTTTTCCAAAACTCCTCGTTGTCCCTTTGAAGGAATAGTTCACCAAAAAATGAAATCCAGTCATTGTTGACTCCCCCTCATGCTGATGAATACTCCGGAGTAGTTTTTTATTCCTCAAAGTGCATCTGGAGACCCGGGAGGCCGGTTCCTAGTCCAACCAAAACTTCATATGAGAGTAATAGGGCCCGACACAAAAACGTCCATAAAACTACACAACAACCATTTAAAAGAATAGTTCACCTAAAATTCAAATTGCACTCATTATCTCCTCCCCCTCATGTGGACTAAGGGCTGGGAGAAGTTTCAGAGTCCTCCGTGGCTTCTCTGAGTTACAGGGGGTCTCGGCGTAGCAGTGCATGTCCATATAACGGTTGCAAATGGATACCAACTGTCTTGGTAACAAAAAGACACACCAAAAAACATCCAAATACCTCCATGCTGCTCGTCTGTAATGTCCCTCTTGTATTGAAGCCCCGAAATGAGAAATTGTTCCGAAAAAAATTAAATAAGTCTATATTTCAAGCTTGTTTGTAGCGGAAGCTCCTCTTCCTGGTCCGTCCAAATCTTGCACGATTTGTGCCGGCGTCAGTAATCGCACTGACGCCGCCGTGTGTGGCACTGGCAGCGGCCACACATAAGAGATTTCTGGGAGAGGATTGTGAAGGATGGATATAACATTTCAGGATATGTTCAGTGAGCTGTGTGTGGTTCTCGACCCAAAATTAGTGTTTCCATAACACTTTTGCGATGGACTTTTATATCGATACGCAGGGCCGTTGTATAGGGGAGAAAGGTGATGATAACTCTAGGGGCCCAGCACCCAGTGGGGCCCATAAAAAACCCCAGTAGTCTAATCTTTGTATGACTGAATTATTCTGCTTAGAACCTCACTAATACTCATAGTAATGCTGCATTAGCATCAAAACAAAGTAGGCTAAATAAAAAATTATAATACATACGTAGTCTAAGAAAAATAGTGGAAAAGTCAGGGGGTAGGGGCCCACTTTAGTATTCTTTCAGGGGGCCCAGAATTCCTAGCAACGGCCCTGTCGATACGTCTGAAAGAACCACTAAGAGCGTAAAAATGGTTTAGCGATATTTGAGAGGTTTTTTAAATGTTGGCGTTCCCATTAGCAGCTTTTCATATTTACTGATATTTAGGTTCTGTGCATCTCCAGGAGTCATGGAAACCACTCACCTGTTTTCCTGTTTCCAGCTCCTCCAAAGATCCTGGCTCTGGAGGTGGAGGGGGGGGAGCAGTCCGGCTACCGGGCTCTGTGCCGGGTCCAGGGTTCGCCGCTGCCGGACGTCCAGTGGCTCGGCCCCGACGAGCTGCTGGAGGGTTCGCTGGTCGGCCCGCTGGCCCAGGGCACGCCGGCCCACTTCCACACGGTGAGCCAGCTGAGGGACGTGGAGCCGGGCCGGCACTACACCTGCAGCGCCTCCAACCCGCTGGGCAAAGACCAGGCCGCGCTCTACGTGCTGGCGCCGCGGCCGCCCCGCTCCGTGGCCGCCGGGGCCTCGCCCCCGCTGCTGCTGCTGCTGTCCCTGTCTGTGGGGGCAAAGGTCATCCTGCTGGTGGGGATGGGGGTGTGGATGGTGCAGGGGGGGGCTCTGCAGGGAGTCGGCTGCTGGTGGAAGTGACCTGCACCGACATCATGTGATAAATACTCTCTACTCTCGGTAACACTTTACTTGAATAGGTATTCATCAGATTGACATAACACTGTCATAACTACCCTTGAATGTTCAACAGGCTTCCTCGCTTCCTGTTTTTAAATCTCTTTTAAAAACGCATTTTTACTCCCTTGCTTTTAACTCACCTTCATTTTTATTTTTTTTATCTGTCACTCCCTATAAAAGCACTTGCAGTGAGCCGGTCTGTTCCTTTACTCTGTCCATGCCTCGTTTCCTTGCCTTTTCTTGTTTGTTTTTCAAGTGACTTTGTGTTTATCTGTTTATGTCTTTTACCTTAATCTTTTTATGTCCCAATGTAAAGCACTTTGGCTTCCCCTGTGTTTTTTTTAAAATGTGCTATATAAATAAAGTTGATTGATTGATTGATTGATTGATTGATTGATTGATTGATTGATTGATTGATTGATTGATTGATTGATTGATTGATTGATTGATTGATTGATTGATTGATAACCATGACATAACAGCTGTCATAAACATCAATGAATACTTCTGACAGCTGTCGTTAAGTGTCATTCCGTAAGTTATGTCACTTTTGATGCAAAGTTGACATTGTTTGAGATGTTTTTGTTCTGACAACTTGACATAAAGACAATTTAAACTGTCATAACAGACCTAATGGCCAAACTTTAAAAATTATGTCAAGTTCTCATAACAAAAACATCTCAAATGATGTCAACTTTGCATCAAAAGTGACATAACTTACCGAATGACACTTAACCACAGCTGTCAGAAGGATTCATTGATGTTTATGACAGCTGTTATGTCATGGTTATGACAGTGTTATGTCAATCTTATGAATACCTGTTCAAGTAAAGTGATACAATACTCTCTATGTAACCCCCCACCCCCATTGATCCTCACAGTAATATGTAATAACAGCTGTATAACAGAGCTGGGGTGTTTTAATCTAAAAAAAATAATGTGTTAAAAAAATGCCCAATAAAGTTTCAACACACGGGTCCTCAAGTGAAATCACTCGTTTTCAAAACCTGTGCAGAAAATTCATTGGTCACCCTTTAATTATGTGAAAATGTCAAGAAATAGCCACGAAATAACAATTAATTGCATCATAATGTCTAGAAACAGCCTAGAAATAACGGTCAATTTCACAGTAATGTCCAGAAATATCCTGTAGAAATAACAATTGATTGTGTAGAAATAGCCAAGAAATAACAGTCAATTGCAAAACACTTGGTGGAGAAATATTCTGGCCTGTTGTTTACGTGTTAATCTGACTTTACTCTAGGCTGCAGAGACGGAGCAGTGGCCGATGGTTTGATCTGAGAGTTGGAGCTAAACTGCAACAGGCCGTGGTGTAGCTCAGCTGGTAGAGCAGCATCTCATGAACAACAACAACTCCACCCCTGGCAGCTCTTTGCTCTGTCACTGCCCATTTCCTGTCTCTCTCAAACAGCCACAAAAAGTCCCCTAAATTATCGCTAATTAGACTGACCACGTCAGGTCCGGGTTTTAATGTTCAGGTCTGTTTATAACTGTAGTAGCAGCAGAGAGATGGGGCAGCTCCTGTATGGGGAGCCTGGCTCTGACTTGTTCAGCTGATGGGGAACGTACCTAAGTTCCCCGGTCACAATACAAACTGGGGAACATAGGACCCTTTTTTTTTTTAAAAAAAGGGTCTTAAGTTTCCCGCTGTTCCTGGTCGATGAACTATCTCTACTTATCTGGACTCTATCCATCTATCTATCTATTTATCTATTTATCTATCTATCTAGCCTGTCTAGCCTGTCTAGCCTCTACCTGGTCTTTTTACTAAACTTAACCAACTCCTTTCTTCATTGCCTAAACCCAACCAATGGGACAATTCCACTTTTCGCTCAAGTCACAACTCAACTTCTCACTCAAAAATAGGCAAAAATCTGCAAAGTCACAACTCCACTTCCAGGTATACGGGTACAAAAATTGCATGTTCCCCGGGTCCTTTTGGGAAAAAGCGGGGTCTTATGTTCCCCGGCGGTCACATACACAGCGGGGAACATCAGCACTCATGGAATGTCCCTTGTCCAGTCAAATTACTTTTAATTAACTGTTGTATAACAGAACATAACAGGATGTGGATTTGAACCCAACAGGATGCAGTTAACATCATTTGGCAGCCGTCACATGGTTTACAGGAATTCAGGCTGTGTTTGACAAGGCAAGGCAATTTTATTTGTATAGCTCGTTTTTACAAACAAAGTCTGTCTCAAAGGGACAGATAATGATAATGACATGGGGGATGAGAAGGGGGGGGGGGGGGGGGGGGGGGGGGGGGGTGACTCTACCTCCCAGTCTGTTTTTAGAGATACTGGGAGTCACTAACAGACCTGCATTCTGGGCGCGGAGTGCTCTGGTAGGACAGTAAGGAATGATGAGGTCTTTCAGATAGGTTGGAGCTTCATCATTAAAATGGTGAGGGTGAGGGATCCCTCCTCTGTTGCTCACCCTGAGGTTTCTCCAAATTTTCCCTGTTAACAGGGTTTTCCATGGAGTTTTTCCTCAGTGGATGTGAGGGTCTAAGGACAGAGGATGTTGTTATGCCATGTTGAGACAAACTGTTTGTAAAAACAGGCTATACAAATGAAATTGCCTTGCCTTGCCTTTATGAGTCAGCAGAAGGATTTTGAAGTCTATTCTAAAAAAGAAAGCATCCAATATTTGTATTTTTATTTGCATTCAAATAAAATTCAAAATAGATGTAAAATCCATTTTTTTTAGTTACACTTCCAATTTTGGATAAGTAAGTGTAAAAATAAGTATTATTTAAATAGCCATTATAATAATTATGGATGTAATGCAATATTGGTTGATGTTTTTCATAAAACGAACGAACCTTGAACCTTGAACCTTTTTTCACACAGAAATTCTAGTGTCAAAACGCTCCAAAAATAATTTGCATATTAAAATCACTAAAATTTTCTCCCGGGCCTCTCCAGACCTCCCTACGTTGGTTTGGTTTCGGACCTTGTCACCTTTTTTACTATCCGGAGTTTGCAGGTCTGCTATGTGTAACGGAAGGTCCGCGGTGCACTCCCTCACCCATAGAAAAGGAAGTGCAAACCAAAACCTCTTGGGGAGGGGTGTGGTGGGGCGATTATAAAGCAGAGACAGTGAACTGAATGTATTCACTGCACAGCAGCAGCAGCAGCAGCAGAGACGCAACACATCGTCCACCTGGAAAAGACAAACATGGCTCATCGTCAGCTTGGTAAGGTTTTTTTGGGGGGTTTTTTTACAACTCAGAGTTATTTACAGGATTATAATTTGTTTATTTTACAATGACTTAATTTATAATAATTAATGTTTCTGTTCTAAAGTTGAGCCAGTCATTAATCAGATGATTACTGTGTGAGCACTTTGGGGTTGGTACTATGTTAGATGGGAGGTTAAAATGTGCAGCTCATGGCTGAGTGGTCAGACAGCAACGTCCCACACAGGCTGTGATCCTCAGGCAGGAGATCGTGGGTTTGATTCCAGACAGAGACCATGAGTTACTGTCTGTTAACTATTGTCTCCTACTGTTTCCTGTCATTCCTCAACTGTCCTATCTAATGAAGACCAGAGAGACCCTACATAATAGTGTATAGACATGCATTAGAGATCAATGTAACAGGTCCCAGACAGAGTGATAAGGTTCCTGTACAACCGGAGAAAGAATGAGACAGGCGACCGTTTGCTTCTGTTCACTGCAGCTTCGCTCAGTAGAATTTACTTTTCAATTTGCAAATATCTTTTTCCATATGCAAATATCAATTAGCAGTACAACATCCATAATATCAGAAACAAAACCAAAATACTGTACATACTGTATAAGCTATAGTTACAGCACAGATCTCCTATTTCCAAATAAAACACACATTTCTTAATTCTTCATAAAGAGTAATCCTGAATTCAGTGGACCACTGCATTAATACATCCTCATTCAGTCAATTGACCGAGCTATCATTTAGTTCACAATACTGAAAATAATACTATGAAATATAAAATGTATAGACCCTCACATGTTCCCTTATTTAACCTCAGTCATAGTGCAAATAAAAAGAAACTGGCATATTGCTCTTAATGACTGTTGGTTCAAGATAAATGCTTGAGCTGAAGACTTGCAAGGTTTAACAATTTTAACCAGTTACAATATTAACAAAATATAGTCCTATGTATATCGCTCTATAACTGTCACATTAAATGTATTCACACAGGTAATAACATACTATACCCAAGATGATAGTTTTTAACCCAAAAATGAAATGTGCTGGAGCCAGAAACTACAACATGGTTTGGGTCACCCGCGACACACAGAGAACTATAAGTTCTGCCACTGGTTCAGAAACCAATGCTTAATCATGTGGACAGGCTACATGAATAAAAACAACAACAACTTGTGCTTTGTTTTAGATATTCAAGAATATTTTATTGATCAGCTGGCCTCTGATGACCAGAAAAACCTCAATTACAGGTCTCTGATTTAGGGTCAAAATGACCTGAGCTCCGGATGGGTCGGGCATATGTTACACCGGCTTTTAGACGACCATCACATCATATTGAAGGGATCAGTGAGACATTCACAAACCATCGATCCTTACTGCTCAAAGATAAAAGCAAATTTACTTTTGATCATCATTCCCTCGTGTTGAAATCCCTTCAAAATGTCATGTTTTATTGTTTTCCACTAAATGCAGACATTTTTCTTTGTACATCTAAAGAGGCAGTATTTCACTTTTTTACACCCATATATTCATATATTATCACACACTGCAATAAAAATATGAAGCTAAAATGATTTAGGTGTGTTTTATGAATACCATAGAGTGGTGTGAATGTAAACTTTGCTTTCTGTGTACTGAAAATCATTTTTTGTGTGCTTTTTCTCTTGAAAACATAGGTATCACAACATATTTACATACACATACTAGTTTATTGTGCCCCAATAAGCGTTTACATTTTAAAACTTTGAAAATTTCTACCAAAACAAAGGTACATGCTACAGTTTTGAAACTTCACCAAAATGTTGCCCCAATACTGCTGAAACTTTTGTCCACTTAAACTCATTACAAATTATGAAGTCCATCACTCTGTTATTTTCAAAAATCTGTAAAATTTATAAAACCTATCTCCTCCTCCGACAAATTGTCACCAAACTGACTGTCCTCCACAAACGATCCACACAGATTTTTGATTTATCAAAAATTGAGCCTACAGTGCATGAAAACGTTTGACTCTAAACAGTAGCCTACTGTAAACATATACCATCCAATTCTTGATAAATACGTTTTCAATCTCCCTGAAAAAAATTGACAATAATTTGGAGTTGTGGTTGATGAAGTTTGGCAAATACTAGAATTTTATCTCAAAATCAAAATTTTTGAGAACATTTTGAATTCTGCTCTCATGGGAACAACTGCAGTCAATGTAAGAGTGGCATTTTTAAACATCAGATTTTCTCTTATGAAGAAAAACACTTATCGCTAAAAACAAATCACCAACATTTCCATGCTGTCAAGATGCAATTAATGTTTTATCGGATTTTTGTTTAGATAATACAATTTGTGACATTTTGACAATTTTCGAAATCTGCTACGACTACTGCTACGACAGATGCTGCCCGGCCGGTGACTCCCTGAGTCAATTTGAGAAGTCACACACCAAGTCTCACTTCAAGACAATTGAGATAGTGAGATAGTTGCTGGTTCTTGGTGTCAAAGGTTGTGGGTTCAAGTCCCAGTAAGAGTGACACATGAAAATCCCCGATGTCCTCAATGGTAGTGTCACAGCATGCCTTTAGATTTAAAAAGGAAAAAAAAAAAAACTTGCCTTTGTTAGTGTGAATGCTGAATGTTGTTCATGTCCGCCATTTTCTTTCGGCATTCACACTATTGTTGTTTGTGTCCGCCATTTTCTTCGTTCACACAGCTATCAATGAATAATCTCACATCCATCAAAGTCTCAACCTCTAACTTTCTGAAGTATTGCTATAGTCCAGTGGTAAGGTGGCTGCTTGCCAACCACAAGGGTTTGAATCCTACCTTACCAACTTTGTTAGTGTACCAGCCTCTGACCTTATACTTCTACCACTTGGTCAGTCTAATTTTCTAGCATTTTGCTTGGCTTTCAGCCATCATTGAATTACATCAAATTGACCACAGTGCAAAATCCCTGTGAAAGGAGTCTCACTGTAGCTCAGTGCGTATGGTGTCAGCTCGGCAACACCAAGGATGTGGATTCGTATCTCGCTTCAATAACCTTGTTGGTGCATTTTCCACCTCATCTGTCTCTTTACCTCTTTGTCTTTCTCTCTGTTTAGATAACTGTATTTCTGACATTTTGACAACTGCTGCCTGGGTGATGACTCCCTGAGTCTATTTGAGGAGTCACACACGAGAACTCACTTCCAGACAATTAGCTCAGTGAGTTAGGAGCTGGTTGTTGGTGCCAGTGGTTGTGGGTTCAAGCCCCAGCAAGGGTAATGATGGTGACATATCCAACTGCCAGATGTTGTCAACTAGTAACACAAGACCATAGTCGATGGTGGCGTTACAGCATGTATCTAAATTTCAAAACTTTGAAAATAAATTTGTAACATCAACCATATGTGCTACGGCTTTACAACTTTCACTTTCAAATTGCCTAATTTTGAAAATTCATTAATATTTGTAATGTATGGTGAGGAAGGAAGTTGATTATGACATTCATTAAAAAAAATATATATATATATATGTATGCATAATATCTATATTACAATCTTTAAAAAGGGGACATTTTTGGGCCCAAGGAGTAAAGGTGTTACTTAAAAAAAAAAAAAAAAAACAGCTTTACTCAATTTTTGACACTTCCAGCCTCTGATAATACCCCCCCAAAAAAGGTGTAAAGGTGTTAAACCAACTGAAGGAGTGCACATTACATCGATTCCAGAAAATTGTTGTTTCCCTCTGGTCACACATTGCTGTAATTTTAGATTACACTCTGCTAACAACAGTGGTCGATAATGAGTTTTAATATTCTCCCACAGATCTCAGGATAGTACTTGTTGGGAAAACTGGAGTTGGAAAGAGCGCCTGTGGAAACACCATCTTAGGAAGACGAGTCTTTGAATCCACAGTGTCTCCATCCTCAGTGACGGCAAAGTGTAAGAAGGAAACAGGAGATGTTGATGGTCAAAAAGTGGCTGTTGTTGATACTCCAGGTCTGTTTGACACCAGAAAAGAAATGGATGAGGTGAAGAGAGAGGTGGTTAAAGCCATCTGCCTTGCTGCTCCTGGTCCTCATGTGTTCCTCATCGTGATGCAAACAAACAGATTCACTAAGGAAGAACAAGACACAGTGAAGATCCTTCAGGAGATGTTTGGAAAAGCAGCAAGAAAGTACAGCATGGTCCTGTTCACCCATGGAGACGATCTAGAGGCGGATGGTGTTACCATAGAAACACTGATCAGTGGGAATCAATCTCTCAGTGGCTTCATCAGCCAGTGTGATGGAGGACACCATGTGTTCAACAACAGAGACATGAAGAATCGTGTCCAAGTCACTGAGCTGCTGAAGAAGATCAACACAATGGTCAAGAGAAATGGAGGAAGCTGCTTCACCAATGAGATGTTCCAAGAAGTTGAGAGAGTCATCAGAGAAGAAAAGAAGCGTCTACTGAGAGAAAATCCAGATATAGATCCTGAAGCAGCAAGAATAAAGGCAGAGAAAAACAATGCAGTTATTAGGGCTGTTGTTGGTGGAGCTGCTGTTGGAACTGCAGTAGGAAGTGTAGGCGGTCCAATGGGAGCTGCCATAGGAGGTGTAGTAGGAGGTGCAGTAGGAGCTGTAGTGGGAGCAGCAGCAGTAGCTGCTAGCAAGTGTTCCATTCAGTGATATTTAATGTCAAATAACCCTTATATTCTGTTCACAACTGGACAGTTTCATGTCAATAGATTAATCACGTGTTCTTGTTTTCATTCATTATGAACATTGTCATTAATCAGCATTGATGATTATTATGTTGTTAATATAACTGATTCAGAGCTGTAACAGACTGACTGCAGCAGTCTGGTGGAATCAAACATGTAATGTATCTGTGTTCACTATATTAATAAACACAAATGTTTAAAAGCAGCTGTGTCTCCAGAACTTGATTGTTCAACACATGGAAACATGAGACAGGAGCATGTTCTAATGTCTCTCTGATGTGTTGGCAGCACTGAGTCCTGGAGCTCAGGGCCCTTATTCACGAATACCCCTTTCCAGAGTCAGATGTCTCCAGATGTTTAGCATCTCTCTCTCAGAGCTTCATGACTGAGCCAGACTGGACCAGTCACAAGCTCAGCATCTAAAGGGGATCTAAATGAACAAACAAAATCAAGTGGCCATTTTAAGAAGTGCAGGTACTTCAGTGTTGGCTTAATTTCACCTTCTGACCAGTAGCCCCCCATGTTTTCAGGTGCTTCAGGAGTTTGGGGTCGGAGGCCTGTACGGTCTCTGTATGATCGGAGCAGGAGCTTGGTTTGCATTCCCTCCTGGCAAGAAGTCAGACCTGTTCCCAGTGCATGCTGGACTTTGGCAGAGCTGCCAAAAAGCTGATTATAAAGCAGAGGGGAAAGTGAAGTGAATGTATTTGATTGCACTGCAGCAGAGCAGCAGAGACTCAACACATCCTCCACCTGGAAACGACAAACATGGCTCATCGTCAGCTTGGTAAGGTCATTTACTACCTACTCAAAGTTATTTACAGGATTAGGATGTGACTTAATTTAGAGAAACATTGTTTCTATTCTAACGTTGAGCCACTCATTAAGCTCATGATTACTGTGTGAGCATTTAATGGTTGGTACTATGTGTTGTCTGTTAACCTATTGTCTCCTACTGTTTCCTGTCACACCTCGACTGTCCTGTCTAATGAAGACCAGAATGACCCAGATAACAGTGTATAGAAATGTGTTAGAGATCAACATTGCTGAGTCATTAGTAGGTAAAAAAAATTCCAGATGCTAAAAAGAAATGAACGTTACAATGATCATGGTCGTGGTGTTTTGGTTTGAGCTGGTTGTTTTAGCTTTTTCATCACAGAAAGTAGGGAAGGATTCAATATTCAAGACAGATTTATTAATCCCTTAAAGGCCAATTCCATTTGGCAGCTTGCGCACCACTTAACAAAACAGAGAAAGAAAGAAAGAAAGAAAGAAAGAAAGAAAGAAAGAAAGAAAGAAAGAAAGAAAGAAAGAAAGAAAGAAAGAAAGAAAGAAAGAAAGAAAGAAAGAAAGAAAGAAAGAAAGAAAGAAAAGGTTGGCAGCTGTGTGCAAAGTCTGCTAGCTCTAATAATAGTTTACATGTACGTTTCTGAAAAAATATCTTAATTAAAAGTACATCTCTTTATCGCTAAATGATAAAATACATAAAAAGTACACACTACTCTTACAGATTCAGATTAAATTCACATAGTGTTGTTTAGCAGTTGGACAGCAGAGTGGATAAGACTTGGACAAATGGTTGCTCTTACAAGCAGGCTGGGCATAACGACGGCCTGGAGGCAACAATGAGATTTCATTTGCTAAAATGACAAAGGCCGATTACATCACAGCGAGGCCTGTCCCAATTCGAAGGCTCCTCCAAATGCAGCCTTCCTTTGCCGGTTCTAGGAGGAGACAGCGCACCTATCCTTTGCGTGCCATTGTTGTGTTATGGGATCATCCCTATGTTCCCCACTTTGTATGGGACCGGGGAACATAGGACCCGGGGTTAGAAATCTTAGAAAATCGCCTCTGGCCCGATTTCAAACAAACTTCTGCGTTGGACTCCCCTCTGCCCCCCAGATGACATATCCAAATTTGGAGAAATTTGATTTTTGGTCAAAAAAAACTTTTCCGACACCCGCGGGGGTTAAAAATCTTCAAAAATCGCCTCGGTCATTTTCTCCAAAACCACCGGCCCGATTTCAACCAAACCTTCTGCGTTGGACTCCCCTCGGCCCCCCAGATGACATATCCGAATTTGGAGAAATTTGAAGAAATTTGTTCTTGGTCAAAAAAAAACTTTTCCGACACCCACGGGAGTTAAAAGTCAGGGGAACATAGGTACGCTCCCATTGTTATTAGCAACCTAGCATGCTAGCTATCAAACCTAGCTATCAAACCTAATGTCACTGTTACTGTGGCGTTAGGGTGGACTATTAATTAGCTTAGCTCTATCGTTATTGCTTAACAAACCTAAATGTTGGTGATTCCACATCTGAAAAGGGACGTAACTGTGGCAAGACGAAGGAGGGCCAGGAGGAGAGCTTTGGTGACTTTGTGACTACAATATATGCACGCCTATTTACAAACCAATCAATGTCCAGTGTAGGAAGACGCAGCATATGTAGGTGATGAGGACAGGATGTCAACTTGTCAAGCAATTCTTTGGTGTGAAACCAGAGGCTTGGGGAAAAATGAGTTCAAGTGACTGTGATGAAGTGAGTTTGTTTTCTGGACCCAGTATGGCTGGTGACACACTGCTGTAATTATAGATTACAGCCAGTCTGTTAATAAAAATGGTCAATAATAAGTTTTAATATTCTCCCACAGATCTCAGGATTGCACTTGTTGGGAAAACTGGAGCTGGAAAGAGCGCCTGTGGAAACACAATCTTAGGAAGACGAGCCTTTGAATCTACATTGTCTCCATCTTCAGTGACGGCAGAGTGTAAGAAGGAAACAGGAGATGTTGATGGTCAAAAAGTGGCTGTTGTTGATACTCCAGGTCTGTTTGACACCAGGATGGAAATGGATAAGGTGAAGAGAGAGGTGGCTAAAGCCGTCTGTTTTGCTTCTCCTGGTCCTCATGTGTTCCTCATCGTGATCCAACCAAACAGATTCACTAAAGAAGAACAAGAAACAGTGGAGATCCTTCAGAGGATGTTTGGAGAAGAAGCAAGAAAGTACAGCATGGTCCTGTTCACCCATGGAGACGACCTAGAGGCGGATGGTGTTACCATAGAAACACTGATCTGTAGGAATCAACATCTCTGTGGCTTCGTCAGCCAGTGTGATGGAGGATACCACGTGTTCAACAACAGAGACATGAAGAATTGTGTCCAAGTTACTGAGCTGCTGAAGAAGATCAACACAATGGTTCAGAGAAATGGAGGAAGCTGCTTCACCAATGAGATGTTCAAACAAGTTGAGAGAGTCATCAGAAAAGAAACGAAACGTCTACTGACAGAAAATCCAAATATGGATCCTAAAGAAGCAAGAATAGAGGCAGAGAAAAGCAATTCAGTTGTTCCTACTGTTGTAGGGGCAGCTGTTGGTTTTGGTTATTTTGGAGCTGCAGTAGGACTTGTAGGCGGTCCAGTGGGAGCTGCCATAGGAGGTCTAATAGGATCTGGAGTGGGAGCTGCAGTTGCAGTTGCAGCTTCAGGCTCCTGTTCCATTCAGTGATATTCAATGTCAAATAACTATTATATTCTGTTCACAACCGGACAGTTTCATGTTAATAGATTAATCACGTGTTCTTGTTTTCATTCATTAAGAACATTGTCATTAATCAGCATTCA
The DNA here is from genome assembly GCF_045865225.1 of Trachurus japonicus. NCBI lineage: Eukaryota > Metazoa > Chordata > Actinopteri > Carangiformes > Carangidae > Trachurus > Trachurus japonicus. The sequence goes on along the minus strand of NC_140922.1, from coordinate 35,218,594 downwards.
GTGTTTCCCCCATAAAATGTGTTAGTTAAGGTGGTGTCTGTCCTGTTGGCGGGGGAGGGGGGGGTGCGCGAGCGGATCACTTGATCGTCCGGGGGGGGGGGGGTTCGTATTAAGTTTCGCTTTCACCACGCGCGCTGCTGTTATGCATGCGCGCTTCTCTGTGGTGTGTATGTGTGTGAGAGGATGCGGAGATGAATGAAGGCGCTCGTCCGACGAGTAGCGAATATCGCTACATTTGTATTTTTTTAAGACGTTAGTTTAGGCGGCAGCTCTTTGTTGTTAAGGCGGCCGCCTTAACAGGAAAGCGCTGCGGGAAACCCTGGCATTGATGATTATTATGTTGTTAATATCCCCTCTAACTGATTCAGAGCTGTAACAGTCTGATGGACCAAACATCATGAATCCAACATGTGATATTTCTGTGTTCAACATGTTAATAAACACAAAAAAGCAGCTGTGTCTCCAGAACTTGATTCTTCAACACACGGTAACATGAGACAGGAACATGTTGTAGTGTCTCTCTGATGTGTTGACAGCTCTGAGTCCTGGAGCTCAGGTGTTTCCTCACTGTCTCAAGCCTAATCACCATCGAGCTGGGAAGATTCACTGAACAGGAGCAGAAAGGTCTGGAAGCTCTGGAGAACATGCTGAGTCCTGATGTCCTTAAACACACCTTGGTGCTGTTCACCTACGGAGACAGACTGGAAAAGGACGACATCGACCTAGACCAGTTCATCAGAGAAGACAAGAACCTGCAGAAGCTTCTGAAGAAGTGTAGTGGTTCAACAAGTCCAGACAGGGAGCCTGGAGATGGTGGGGGGGTAGTAAACCTTAGTGGAGTCAGTTCACTAACTTCTTCCAGGAAAACCTGGATATGAAGCTCTGCAGGAGGTCTGTGCTGACTATGTAACTATGGAAACACTTGACACAGTGAACCATGGTACTGTTTTGTGGATTCAAGTCCAACAGCGACACCTTGTGACCAGTTAGACATTAATTAATGCATATGCAGAATATCAAGGTACCATCAATGTACTTTTATTGTGTTTTTAAATGGCATTTGCTTTGTAGCCTAACTAATACAGTAATAATGTATATCATAATAATAATAATAATAATAATAATAATAATGAAGGGAAACAACAGCCATGTACTTTCACACATTATGATGACTTTAATTTTTTTTAAAAAGGCGACATCAAATCAAACAGAGTCCATTCTGGCCTGAGAAAGCTGAATTTGAATTGAATATATAAAGTGTTGGACAGTGTGTCCACCAAAGACTCAATTAATCCCTAATAATTATTATAACTTTAATGTCTTTACCCTACGGGAGGACACTGAGTCTCTGTTTGTGGACTGATTGTTCTCTTCAATTACAGAAAATCATGTAAAACATTAAAAATCCTGCCTGACGGTAGAACATATGGAAGGGACAGTGCAGGCTCCTGAATGCAACACATCACCAGATCACATGTTACTTCTCTGGGTTCACGTTATTGATTTGATTTGAATCCAGTTTGGGTTTAATCTAAATCAAACACCTACAGTAATAACAACAGGCAACTACAGAAAGACTATGAGGACACAGGAAAGACCAACTTCATCCAGTACAAAGATCGAGGTCAGAGAAAGAAATGAAAAGTATTAGGAAGTTGTGTTGAAGTCTGTTCCCCGTTGATATGTTTTCCCCAGGTTTCAATGTGTAATCATATCATAACCATGACCAACCCATGACGGTGTTGACAAGGTTCTCTATAGTTGCTTTAAAGGTCAAAATCTGTGGTTTAAAGAGTCACAAATTTACAAGAACACTCTGATCTGACCTGAAATCAAACCTGCTATCATGTCAGACGTACTGGACATGGTTACTAGGGTGACCGAACGTCCCTTCTTTTGCCCAGACCTGTCCACTTTTTGCATCCTGTCCGGTTTTCATTGTTTTCCATGGGACCATTAAGCATGCTAAAGGTAGGGTTGGAGATCCTGCTATTCTGGAGCATTTTTTTTTTACAAAATAGTTTGAAATCCTCTTCACACACTGATTGCAATTGAATGCTTTTTCACAAAAATGAAAAAAGTCAGTCTCCTGTGGGACGGACGATCTTGTAAAAACAGTATCCAATCATCTTGAACATAACGTTTAAGTCAATTGGATCGTGATGTGTCAATCAAACTGCCATCTCTCTGTTCCTTGCCTCCCATCTCTGCTCGTACCGCTCTACCAGTCTTCAACTAGTAACAACCGAGGAAAAGCCAACGCCAGGGATCCAATGTACCACACTGCAGTCTGGTAGGTAGTGATGTAGCTCTGAGCTGGATACTAGTTGGTTTATTATGATGTCAGATGTTTTCTTTCACCTGAATGAGCCACGAGAAAAAGCTGGAGGAAAGTTAGCGACACACGACAGTATCGCGGAAATCGGCGTCACTCACATTGGGTGACGCTCTGGAGGTGAGGCTTCAGAGAGACGTCTGAGGCAAGGGGCTTGGACTTTTGACTTGTGTATTTTCAAACTGTGGCCTACTCAAGCTGTTTTTCCAGGATCTCCAGCCCTACCTTTAAATTGACTGGCGCTTTTGCACAGAATACTATGGTAGGCTACTTTGTTGTGTTTGATGTAATTCCAGAGAGGCTGCCCTCTGTATGTGTGATGAGTCAACTTCTAGTATCATTTAGTATCTCGAGGCCAGGCCAAGTGTGCTCTTTTTTGGAAACCGAAGCATTGGTGACCCTACTATAATATGGTCATGGCTTGGTTAGGGTTAGGGATTTTGAGAAAAGATGGTGATTTGGGGTTTGGGTTAGGGTAGACTAGAGCACTGTAAAAGAGAGTAAGGACACCACCATTGACTCCTGTGGTAAGGGTTTTGCCCCCCAAGTGGCAGGATATGGGTATTGCAAAAGAAAACCCATTCACTCCAATGTATGTGTGTTGCCCACTTGCTTGTAAATTGATGAAAACGGCCGTGTTTTTGTTTTTAGGTGTCTTGGTCATATCAAATTACACTTAGAATTTGTTTATTACAAAATGTAGATTGAAACATTAATGTAGACAACTGTTTTTTTTGTTTGTTTTTTTTTACTCGCCTATGTGTTAAAGCAGTACTAAAGAACTTTCAGTTTTGGTTGAGTTTGGCGGCATCTGTGGACCAAAGCGGTAGTGTTTTGCCTGAAGGAAGACTCCATTTCCCATGAACACTAGCGTGAAGCCCTGTAAATATCCTGCATTAAAATTAACAGAAGACATCAAAACTAAGTTTCTGTTTCCAGTGGATCATTTCAAAGTGAAAACACAAACATAATCCATTGGTAAAGTGCCGTTTTGCCTGTTCCCTCCTTGTTGTGACTCGCAAAAGTGAAAGTGAAAGTAAAGTGAGAGCCGGGTTCCTACCATGCTCCTCAAAGCTGCTTAGTGCCAGAGAAAGAGATACAGACCCCTCAGACCATGACAGAGGTGTCATTCAACTTGTTGTACGTCGATGTATCATCACAGAAGTTATGAAAATATTTTATGAAGGTTGAAAAGTTACTTAGTGTTGGTTTAATGTTTATCTGTAAAGGGTCCTCAATGATGCTATTAACGTGGGTGATCTATAAATGTCCTTAAATTATTTATAATTGCTCATTCACCAACAATGCAGAGATGTCAGTTCTTGGGCGCTTTTGCAATACCCATATTCCTCCATCAGGAGGCGCTTCCACTGGACCAATGCGTGTCGTTACTCTCTTTTCCAGTGCTCTAGGGTAGACAATCTTTGTTTTCATGGACAATGGAATCACCACCCTTTTCCCTTTGCCACCCTGTGGGCTAGTAATCACTACCTGATGGGGGAACAGACTTGAACTTGTTTTCTTGCCCCGTTCGCCGCTGCTTCTAAAAGGGCAGGAGGACGGGCTCCCTGTAGCAGAGAGGAAAGGCTTTCTTACAGCAGTCTTCATCGCTCCACTGAAAGTTCTTACGCACGCTCATTAAGGCACACTGGCCGTCGTGGACCATGCCCGGCTCCCCCTTCCTCCAGTTGGTGTCGGTCACTCGTTCGTTGTTGAGCCAGTACCACTGGCCGGTCCCGGAGCTGCGGCGCATACCGATCCACAGGTGCCGGACACGGTTGGTGTTGGCCAAGCTGATCTTTCCATGGATCTGATCCCAGACTTCCCTGTCGGAGAGGCTGACCAGCTCCAGGTCCTTGTCTTTGCAGTACTTCAGAGACTCGCGCCAGCCCATCGCCTCGTGTCCGATCTCTATGACCTCTGGAGTCGTGGGGCAACCCCGTGCATCTGGAACACAAGATCGGGTTAGAGCCCATCCCTGTGGCTGTCGGCGTCTCTTTGTTGTTGTTGTTATTGTGTGTTTTTGTGGTTGTTGTGTCTTGTTGTTTGTTTTGTAACTCTTTGCGATTGTGTCTCAACAGCCAATTCAGATTCTGGTCCAATGGTGCCTGTGCTGCCTTGAAAAGTTAAAAAGTTAAAATGTTGAGTGAAATAAGTTAAAGGGACAACGAGGAGTTTTGGAAAAGCAAAGTGTTTTCACTCTACATTTATGAGCCTCCGCGCACCGTGAAATTTTTGACCGGCGCAAGACAGGCTCATGTTTTCATTCATCAAGAATTAAAGTCAGAGGATGGAAGACGATCACATACCGTCGTAGTTCCCACCATAAACGGAGATTCGGCGGCGTTATTCTCATGACTCGCCACGAAACCGAAAGTAAAGAAACGCTGGTCGGCTCGCCCAGCATTTCCACCACCACTAATAATAACAAAATAACCATAGAGACGAAACCATAGATTTATAGAAAATGGACCCATTAACAAGTGGTAACGTAGATTCATCCACATTAATATGAGACTGTTTTATAACCAAATAGAAACTCCTCGTTGTCCCTTTAATAAGCTAATAAGTGAGCAGGTTAAAAGTCATAAAAAGTTTATGTTCTTTGGTTGTGAGAAACCACATCGGTGTGAGTGCTCTGCTCTTTAAGTTCCAGCTATGTTGGTTTTGGAACTGAACTGAGCACAGACAAGCTAGGCAAACTTCTGGATTCATATCCCTGAAGTTGTTTCAATGCTTTTTGCCTTGGAGAATATTTATCTGTGAGCATTATAAGATTTTTGTAAGGAATGTTGTGATAGAGATTTCATTTATTATGTTTGTGGAAAATTTACCCTAAAGCAGATGCTAATTCTTTTCATTTTTTTTTATTGGTTGATGCTAATTGAAATGTGCTATTGCTAATGCTATTTGTTTAAACTGTGTTTATCCAATCCTGAGCTGTGTTTCTGTCTCTGTAATAGTTTTCAGTTTCAATTTCATACTCTTAATATTTTTTTCATCTCTTCAAGATTGTTTCTTCAGTTTCTTCACTTAATTCAGCATTGTTTCAATAATTTATTCAGCTCATTCAGCTTCCAGCTTTCAGCATTTCCCCGTATTTCCTTCAGGAAATGCATTCTCTAGTTGAAATGTGCTATTGCTAATGCTATTTGTTTAAGCAGTGTTTATCCAATCCTGAGTTGTGTTTCTGTCTCTGTAATAGTTTTCAGTTTTACAAAAAGGATAAAACAAAAGAAAGAAGACTTCATTAAAGGACAAGAAAAGTCAAGCCTTGTGGTTTGTTGGAGGACTTGTAATCGTTAGCATTCAGATGTGTCTCAGACCTCATGACCCTTATGACCTCAGCAGAGACCCTGATGATCCTTACCTGGGTCCATGGTGATGATGGCCGCTGGGTTCCCGAACTGAGAATTGTCCTTCTTTCCCACAAAGTAGACGGCCATGTTGGAGGACTTGTGCCAGATGATGTTCTTGGAGACCGTCAGGGGCAAAGAAGCCGAGACATAATCCGTCCCTTTCAGGCCTTGCCAGTCTGGTGGACTCGCTGGTGGACTTTCTCCAATCTGAACCTCATCGACTTTGTCCTTGCGGACCACGATCACAGCAAAGCTCTCTGTGCCTTGGACCGTGTTGACCAGGAAGCATGGCGCAAATTCAGTCTCTGGGATCAGAGGGAGGAGCAGCCCGGGCCGGTACAGGGTGACCGCGCCAGAAACCTCCACCTTCGGAGAGTTGGGGTCAAAGGGGATTGTTCTGGGTTTCTTCTTCTCCGACAGCAGCAGGAACGTTTCATCATTGTTGGTGTTCAACGGCAGAGCAGGAGGAACTAGAAACTTCATTTTCTCTCCGGTGGTGGGCTGCAGCGCGGCGTAGAGCAGCCCGCAGGTGCAGTTGTTCCTGTAGGCGCAGGCGTGAGCGAAGAGCACGGCCACCGGCTGGTCGGCCTTCACCGCCTGCAGCCCGTCCTCTTCGCGCACCCACACCGTTCCGATCTGATTGGACTGCAGCTGGACCTCCTGGGGGTTTTTACCTTCGACGGTCACCGCGGTCTCCTGCCCCGCGGCCACGATGACGAGCTTGAACGGGTTTCTCTCCGTGACTTCTACCGTGACCTGCTCGGTGGTGGTCCCGGGGATCGTGGGTCTCGGCGGGACGAGGTACTCGGTGCCCAGCTTGGCCGTGGGTATGACGAGGGCGGTCTGCAGGCTGTTGTGCTTGCTGCTGACGGCCTGGACGACGATGGGCTTGTTGCTGGAGATGATGACGGACTTGTCGGAGGTTTGGTGCCTCGTCAGCTCCCTGTCCTTATTCTGAGGGAACTCCCGGGACTCTCCAGCGATCATGTCCGCTGGTTGTCCGTGCGGTTCAAAGCTCACCCTCGTGCCGTGGTGCAGGGCGGTGATCTGGACCTTGTTATCGGCAACATATGGAACATAGTAGGCGATGTTCTCCGGAAAAATGACCACAAAGTTCAGACCGGTGCTGTTCTCTGGATCGGCAGCAGATTCTGGAGAAGAAAAGTTGGTATAACCCGTCAAGAAATAGTCAAGAAATAACAAGTAATTGTGTCATAATGTCTAGAAATAGAAATAGCCAAGAAATAACTGTCAATTTCACAGTAATGTCCAGAAATATCGCCAAGAAATAACGATTGATTGCGTAGAAATAGGCCAGAAATTACAGTCAATTGCAAGGACTTGGTGGAGAAACAGTCTGGCCTTTTATTTCTCAAACAATGTGTAATCTTTTGCCTTTATAAAAGAACATGATATTACTATGAAACTGGCTGTTATTTCTTGGCTATTTCTTGACATAATTAGCAGACTGTAAATTAAAGGAGTAGCCTACCTAAAAGTTCATTCAGCATTTTTATTGAAACATGTAGGGACTAAATGTGGCCTACAACGATGGCATGAGGATGCTTTTAAAGCTTCTTCCATGGTGCAGTGCCAGCGAGATGTTTGTTAATGTTGGGGTGCCAAACTGCTCTGCTGTAATACGCAACCTCATGTATAAATGTATGTGCAGGCTGTCGGCCTCTAGAAATTATATCATTTTGTTTTTATGTGATGGTGAGTAAAGCTCATTACGGTTCTCTTCAAGACTGTGGAGCCAGTGGTGGTGCTCCAGTCTGTATGTGAGGGCTGATGTCTGTCCCTCTGGGACCGTATCTGGTTGATAACGATGGCTATGTCTGTGATCGATGTTTGTTTTACATCGAACTGTTGCATTGTTGTTTTTTTATTGTCCGTCTTTTATGTACTTTTAGTTCCTATGGACCTCTGGATTGTGTCCTTAACTCATTGAGTGCCAACCACGTAATTTCTCATTTTTCATTCCCATGCGTTGAGTGCCAAAAACGAAATTTTACGTTTTTTGGGTTTTTTTAAATTATGAAACTAGACACTTTAACACACCTTATGTGTAAATTTGGGGACTCTACAACGAGCAGAACTGAAATAGATGACGATCAAAAACTCATGACAGCTCATGATCTGGAAGTTTTCATCATAACTCGGCTTTTGCAAACCGAGTTATGCATGTGGAGCCCTTTGATCCAGAAATGCGAGTGTCAGAAGAGCGACAGACACAAACAGAGCAGCTTTCATAAAAGACGCTCTATCTCCTTTTCTAGAAAAAAAGCAGGGATTTTGGTGAAACCCAGCCATGTTTAACTTGACTTTTCTCAGGAACGGAGGCACGTAGAAACAAACGGTTTGTGGCCATTTGAAGCATAAAGTTAAACCTTTCAAATGAGCGACAGCATGTGTTGGTGCCAGTAATATAGAATACACTGTGGCTCTACAAAAATGGTCTAAATGGCCGGTACACTTGACTAAAACTTTGGAAATGGTCATGAGTTAATAAAGTCTTATTATGTTTATTGCATGTCTGACACATTTGGTGTAGTTTCATGAGGAGCCACAAGGTGGAGCCAGAAGGCAACAACACACTGGTGAACTACTGTAGCACAGAGACCGCTGGGATGAGGAGGGAAGTATGAAGGTAATGGACTGACCTGAGCTCAGAGCGGCCAGAACCAGAACCAGAACCAGCAGCAGCCGGAGCTGACCGGAAACCATGGCAACACCTGGCAACACCTGGAAACTCCTGGAAACACCTGTGGGGCGACACACGTCATCGTCACAGAGAGGAGAGCCACACCTGTTGGACCAGACCTCAAGTTCTCTCTGCACTTACAACAAGTTCAGAGAAAATTCACAAAGGCTTAAAAGTACGTAGCCATAAAATAATTAATATTGTAATAAAGAGAAAAATGATGAACATGAGCTATGAATTCTTTTAGAAGCAGAAAAACTTTGAGCCACTGAGAAAAACGAACTTAGATCCTTAGACAGAAGAATAAAACCTTAATATTAGAGGTTGTAATATTACAAATACATAATGAAGTTTAAAAAGACATTCATTTTCCCCATTGTGTTCCTGACACATGAAGAAGTTTCCACTCTGTTTGTCTTTGCCACCACCACACACACAGAGGAACTGCCCACAACCTCAGAGAAGAAATATAGACAATATGGCAGCTTCACTTATTTTAATTGTGTTTTTTGTCTTTAAATGTTATTTATTTATTTATAGGCTATTTTGTTGTAGTTGCTATTTGTTGAATTGACTCACTATCTTTTAACAAGTTTTTAAAACCTTTTAATAATCTTTTATATCTGACCTGGGGGGACTTCTGCACAAGAATTCCTATTGTACCCAGCTTGCTGTGAACAAAACGGCGAAATAAATGTATTGAAGTCTTGAAGTCTTGAAATAGTACATGAAACACGATTCAGCAAAATTCAAAATAAATAAATAAATGAATGAATCAACCCAAAAAAAACTAACAAAATCAAATCAGATTATAATTAGTCGACCTTGTTTGAACAGGACGATGAGGCGATGTGAGTGTGATCCTGACCTGGAGATGAAGATGAAAATGGCCGACGCCTCTTTGTCCGATCAGAATTAAATCTGTTGCAGTTCGGTTTAGTCTTAAAATCAAAAACCAGCTCTGAGGTAAAACTCTGTCTCACCTGCTCGTCGGGCGTCGGCTCTCTTCAGTTACTTCTTCCTCCTCTTCCTCTTCCTCTTCCTCCTCTTCCTCCTCCTCATATGGAAACATCACATTTGTCAGTCAAACTGCAGCAGATTTGCATGAGACTTCAGTTTCTGCTGTTTGAGCCTCTGCTGCAGCCTCAGGTTTTAACCCTCAGACCTCTGGTTGTCCTTGTTCCGTCTGGTATGAATGTGTTGAAAACAGAAATAAAAATAAAGTTAGGCAGAACAAAACCAACTTTTCTAACCCCCTCCCCCCTGTTTCTTTCTTTTTTCTTTGACTCTCCATCAAATCGAAGATCAAAATTCATTAGAAATAAATGAATAAATGAAAATAAACCAAGAAACTCAAACTCTTAGTCGAAACAAATCTTAAAATAAAACTCATCATATTAAAAGTAGCTTGTTTTTAGACACGTTTTACTTCTTTCAAGCAGATTTTCACTTGAAATAAGTAGAAAAATCTGATAGTGGAGCAAGTTTTTCTTTCTTATTACAAGCACAAAAAACTTGTTTTCACTGGCAGATTTTTCTACTTATTTCAAGTGAAAATTAGTTTAAAACAAGTGAAAATGATCTAAAAACAAGTTGATTTTTAGGTGATGAGTGTAATTTTAAGTGAAAATAGATTAGTTTTGACTAGAAATGAGACATTTTGACAAGAAATAAGACAAATATTCTTTGAAAGATTTGGGGTTTTTGCAGTGGAGGAGGAGGAGTGGAGCAGCTGGGTGGTTTCCTGGCCTGCTCTGACCTGGAGTCAGTTTGACAGTCAAATCAGCTGAGAGCTGCACAAACAAACCAAACCAAAGCAACACAAACTCACACTAGAGCCTCAGTTAACTTCTGCACAGCTCAGACGTTTAGATGTTTAACTCAAAACCAGGTTATTTATCTAATCATCAACAAAAACGTAAGTCTAAATGCTGCGTCTGAACAAGGGGGCGTGGCCTAAACCGAAACTCATTTGCATATTTTATAAACATACACTAACACTAACTCATTTACATTTAATTACATGACAGCTAATTCATTTATTGTGTTCAAGTTTTCCCTCTAAAGTTATATAGTTTAATCTGATTCCACATGTTCAACACTAGAGGGAGCCATATACACACACACACACAAACACACATACACACACAAACATACACACACACACTATAATCTGGGGCTAAAACAAAAGCTTTTATTAATTCTGGTGGTTGTAGTTGTGTAACTG
>NC_140922.1:35155469-35202969 GCF_045865225.1 Trachurus japonicus | reverse complement strand
TTTTACATATCCTGTCTTTGCCCCCCTCCCCCCCCCCACAGAGCCGAGCTCCCAGAATCCATTGCTCTGGCTCGCTCGAAGCCGTCCGGCAGCATGAAGCACCTGTTGCTGGCTCACCTGAGGAAGCTGCTGACGCTCGGCCCCGCCCACCAGAGGGAGCTCCGCCTCCCGGTCTGACCTCACACAGCAGCCGGCCATCAGCCAGGATGATGATGATGATGATGATGATGATGAAGATGAAGGTGATGATGAAGGTGCTGACACCAGATGGCGCCGTAGGGTCCAGACGGTGACGGAGGCACCAACACCTTGACGACCACAGGCTCCGCCCCCTCAGCGGAATGTGGGCGGGGCCTCGATCAGAGTTTTGGACGCTTGTAGCTGCAAGTTCATTAAAATGTTAATTAATTAAAGGGATAGTATCATTTTTTTAAAGCGGGGTTGTATGATCTACAAATAGCCCCTAAGTACTTTAATTGCAGTAGAAGACTCTCTGCACTCCTCCCGTTAACAACGCCAGCCCATAATAGCCCTGCCCAGAGATTTACAACATACAGTGTTGTGAACAGACCCAAAGAAACGGCCTATTTTCACGGCCTAAAAGAAGTTCTACCTGAAAAAAAAAAGGGCTGGCGTTGCTAACGGGAGGAGTGCATAGAGTCTTCTACAGCAATTAAAGTACTTAGGGGCTATTTTTAGATCATACAACCCCACTTTAAAAAAATGATACTATCCCTTTAAAGTTCAGGTTTGATTATTAACCGTCTGCTCATTGTTTTTAATGTCAACGTTTGTTTTTTTAAGCAGATGAATAAGTTAAAAAATAAGATTGAATCAACGGTTTTATCTTCAGTATCAATAAGTTGTAGCTAATCACGGATCGTTTAGAGATAATTAGCAGCGTTTCTTCTTTTTCTTCTCTTTGTTGACGTTGTTTCATGTGAACTCGTTTAGAAACAAGCTGCTGCAGCTGTTCACATCTGATCACTTTGGATCAATAAATCAATACGAAGGTGAAAGTTTGTTTCCAGATTGTGTGCTAAGCTAAACTAAACTAAGCTGAGCTAAAATAAACTAATCTAAGCTAAGCTAAACTAAGCTAAGCTAAGCTAAGCTAAACTAAGCTAAACTAAGCTAGCTATATCCTGACAGATGTTAAACTAATGATGATGATGACGAAGATGTTTGTTTATATTTTTGTTCATAGATGATTTTTGTCTTTTTTTCTGAAATAAATTTGAAAAAAATAATTTCAAGCTTCAGTTTCTGTGGTTGTATGTTTGTTTGTTTATTGGTTATTAGTCGTCAAAACAACAACACACTCCTCCTGAAGCATCCTCCATTGCGATGTGAGAACTCTTTTACAGGAGAGAAGGTAGCAGCCATGTACAATCAGTCCATACAAGATATAAAATAAACAATAAAACAAAACCCAGATACTCACACACAGTTCATACGAGAACCTAACTGTATTCTTTTATAACTATAAAGTAGTGAATCGAAATTTGTCCGGAAGATGAAAAAATAAGAAAATAATAAGTAGGAAAAAATCCACACAATAAAAATAGTGCTCGGTGCGATTGCCCCGTGGCCCTAATAATTATTAAGTAGCTCCCCTAAAAATTCAAATATCGTCGTGTTTTTAGGAGTAAAATGTTGTATAAGAGCCCGAAATCTCCACTTCAGCAGCACTTACAGACACCAAACCTTCCAGTTTGATCCCTTTCTATATTCTGAAGGTTTTTACAGAGGGGATTGTTGATATATCATTCATAGCCTGATTTATACAACATTTTACTCCTAAAAACACAACCAACTTGAATTTTTAGGGCTGGTGACAGTATTTTCTCATTTACAGAGTGATAAAGAGAGATATCCAAAATCCCCTCTGTAAAAACTTCTGACTCTAGTATGTCAACAAAATAAAACAAGAATTTTGAAAGTGGCTTTTATCCATTGTTCAGATTTCGGAAATGCAAATTAGCGCATATTTAATGAGATATTGCCTCATTTACATATTTAAACATACAATTTGACAAAACTTGTAATACAAAAAATATTTGTCTTAATGTAAGTGATAAACTTGGGAAGTTTCATGGTGATATCTGTTAGTTAAAAATTTTAATATAAGTCTTAAATAGTTCTATCTTCCGACAGCAATCACTTCTATAGAGTGTTTGGTCTGAAACACGGGTCTGTCAGTCACTCTGCTCTGCTCTGAGCCCAGGAGAAAACTTTCCTTGTATCCTACAACCTTTATCCAATGAGGAGAGAGAACGGCATAAAGGGGCGGTCCTCTCTGTGTGTGCAGCCAAGGGATGCGCCTGAATGTGGTGACGTAGGTACGAGGGCGAGGACTGCTAACTCCATCTGCTGACAAGAAGTTAGCCAAAACCACCGGATCGCTTACTTCTGCTTTAACACAATTCACAAAACCAGACACCCAAACTGCAAAATAGCTTGTATATCCATCCAAAATGCACGAAGCACTGCACATGAAGCAACCACAACTGTAAAAACCAAACAACCAAAAAAATTTACTTGCACTGTCTCAGGTTTTAAGGGCAAAACGCCTCAGTTTAGGGTCAGTCTGTAACCGTCATGCTGGAGTATTTGTTTGTTCATTTTACTTATGGAAATGACAAGAAATGGACTTTGACTTCATGCAGCAACATGGACGTTTTCAAAAACTATAAACAACCTTTTGCACCGTATGTGGCACCAACTTCTGTCCCATCATGGACTAATAGAGAAGGTCAAACATCTCAGGAGGTAGCAGAAGTAGCAGACTCCGCTCCTTCACCTCCTCTCCTTTCTGCACTACACAAGAAAGAACCACAACCCTGTAAAAAAAAAAAAAAGTGGTAACACTTTACAATAAGGTACACAAAATTAGAGTGGTTACTCATTTTGATGTCTCACTTTACTTTAGGGAACACAAAAAGAGTAACTAATGATTGAGTAATAGTTAGTTCCTCATTAGTTCCTCAGTAACTACTCTAATTTTGTGTATCTTATTGTAAAGTGTTACCAAAAAAGTATCTAACTAAGTAACTTTTATGCAGAAAATTTTTTAAACAAGCCACTTTTTACTTTTACTTGAGTAGAATATTTCAGTAGCCTACTCTTTCCACTTCTTGAGTCAAATAACGGCGCATTTTATTGTCAGTAACGGTAACGGCGTTGTAACGGGGGAAACAGTAACTTTTTTGATTATTGTTACTGAAAGAAGTAGCGCCGTTAGTAACGCTGTTTATTTGTAACGCTGTTATTCCCATCACTGTTCTGGAAACAGTGAGTTTGACTTTTTTTTTTCTTTTTTTTAAACTTTTTTTAACTGACCCACTCTGATCAGATCTGACAGGTCTGAACTTTAACTTTTAATGATGAGTGAATGAAACATCTGGATTTAAACACACACCTGAAACACCTGAGTACAGAAGCTTTTTTATTTATTTATTTTTATTTAGCCTTTATTTAACCAGGTAAAAAGACCCGTTGAGATCGAGATCTCATTTTCAAGGGTGACCTGGCCAAGAGGGCAGCAGCACACGTCGTCAGCATTATGAAAATACAAAATACATTACAATATTACATTATAATAAATAGGGCCATAATACAGTAGGGGTTAAAACAAAAGTGCAAGGAGCATCATAGGGGTCATGGTGACAAGGTTGGTCAGCAAAGGCACCGCTCAATTGATTTTTGTTGTCGGACCTTTAGGAAGTGATGAAAAACATTAAAACGAAAAACAAGCTGTGTTCTGAACAACAACAGCAGCAGCAGCAGCAGCAGCAGAGTGGGCGGAGTTACGTAACACACAGGACGTCAAAGGTCGTCTCAAATATTAATTAGAGAGCCGCCTCGTCTCCTGCTGATGGATCAGCTTTTAATCTGCTCCGTTAATGAAAACCAGCAGGAAGCAACACACCTGATGGTAACACACACACACACATTACAACGCAGAGGCCCCATTCTTTCATGATTAAATAGTTTCACTGCCTTTATTTAACATTGTTTATTAATACATTAAAGGGAGAACAGGGCTCACTTTTCTTCGTAACAAAAAGACACACCAAAACACATCCAAATACCTCCATGCTGCTCGTCTGTAATGTCCCTTTTGTATTGAAGCCCCAACATGAGAAATTGTTCCAAAAAAAAAAAAAAAGTCTATGTTTTAAGCTTGTTTGTAGCGGAAGCTCCCAGTGTCTCAGTTCACTGCTCTTCCTGTGTCAATGCAAATCGCCCAGTTCACGGCTCCGCAAATCGCGCGAGATTCCAGCAGAGCAACACTGGGAGCTTCCGCTGCAAACAAGCTTAAAACATAGACTTATTTAATTTTTTTCGGAACAATTTCTCATGTCGGCTCAAGTAAAGGTGTAGAACCACCTTAAAGGTGAATAAAAGAAACAGATGGCACCTGAATGACCTACAGGAGTGTCACAGGAAAGGGTCTGAAAACGTTTGTTCCGGTGATATTTCTTTCTTTAAACTTAACTCTTTTTATTGAAGGTTTTTTAGATGAGGACTATAGTACATATAGTTTAGAAGAAGAATAAAAAGACAAAATGTTTAAGGCAGGGTATACCTTATTCAACTCACATACACAATCAGCGAAATAAATAATAAAAAGACTCTTATAAAGAAAGAAATGAGAAAATACAAAAAACAAAACAAAACAAAACAAAAAACAATGTAGTTATTCCATATGTCCAAAGACATTATATCAAAATGTGCGTATAACACATTGCTATAGAATATGTTCAGGTGATGTTTCAGTTTTTCTTTTTAATTAATTTGTAAAAACTTGGACAGTTTGTGCTGTCATGATGGAGTGTGATTTGAATTGAATTTCTTTCTTTTTCTTTTTCGTTTTTTTCTCTTTAGGCCTTTTTAAATTGGCGACAGGTTTCACTTCTTCACTTTATTTCTTTTATACGCTTTTGATATAATTCAAATTTTACGACGTTTAGGACTGTTCTTATCAAGTTTGGTTGTGCTGTACACTGTACATTGTTGTTGTGTTAGTTGTACCGTCACTGGTCACAAGGTTCATGTACCTGTCTGTCCCATCACATGCCTTCTTGGACAATCACTGGAACATGTCAAATCAAGCTCTACACACTACTTTATGAATCTAGGCTTTCTCTCTGCAAAGAGAATTATCCTTATGAATTGGAAGCAACACAAACTCTCATGTTTTACATTATAGGAATGGATTAGAGACTATTTGGCCCTGTTAAGCATGGAACGCGCCTCCAACTTGCTCTTTGACTATGACACGAACACTCAAGGACACTGGGACATTACGCTACAATGTAATACATCAGTGCACAGACAGAGGTATGGTTGGATATGTACATTGCAGTGCCATGCAGCAGACTTGTCATTCCTTTTGCATTGTTTTATTATGATGTTGAAAATCAATTAAAAAAAAATATATATATATATATATATAAAAAAGTAAGTTGTACTGTCACTGAAAAATCAAATTTCCCCTGGAGGCAGGTCCGGCCGCTGGCATAAACACTGGGTTGTTTAGGGCCACAGCCGTTAGGTGGGGGGCCACATGATCAGAAAGGTACCGGGGTTCATCAAGTCATTTAAACATCCTGAGGTCTGCACGTGCAGCTATGAGCTTTATATGTAATGTGAAGTCAATATTCAGCTTCTTTATTTCACATTTGAGACATTTGGTGAAAACAGAACGGCAGAATGACAACATTTGTGCTCAAAAAACAATCTTACAAAATGTCATTTTAGACTTGTTTTCTACACTTACTGTATCTATTACTGTATTCATATCCTATTTCAAGCACCAAAACAGTTCATTCTCATGACTGAAGGAGTGTTTTCACAAGGGATTTGACATTTTTCAAAAAGCAGACCTCAAATTTCCAGCTTTTGGCCTAAATTATTTCTTTCTACAGTGTTCTAGGACAAACTGGCCTCAGTGTGCTTACAGCGGAGGTTCTAATATTTAGACATAAAACACTTGAGTATTGTTACATCTGCAAGTATCTTAAAAAGATACATTTAAGAAAATATGTAAAAGTTGAGAAAATGGCCTCAAACCTCAGAGGGATAAACACGTCTGTATTCAGTTTTAACCAGTGATTTGGTGTTTGTGTTTAGAGTGCAGGGCCACAAACAAAAACCTGGTTTAGGGGGCCACCAACATCCTAGGGCCGGCCCTACCTGGAGGGACAATAAAGCTCTGATTGATGTATAGATTGATGATGAAAAGAATTAATTTGTTCTATTTTAACATAAAGCTGCTAAATAACAAGTGGTGGTCTGAATACTTTCCGTACCCACTACACTCTGACCCGTTGACCCCGTGACCCTGACAGCGTCAGACCTGGAGACGCGGCGTTCCTTTGTGAGAAACAACAAAGCGTTGTATGTAATGCAGTGATCAGTCAGGATTACAGAGCAGCAGCAGCAGGAAACTCCACACACACACACACACGAAGCTGCTAATCACAGATAAGCTGCTGACTGATGCAGACTCACACTGTTGGATACGGTTTTGTTTTTCACCGTCACATCAACCTGGTCGTGATGTTTCTCACCCAAGGAGGAGGAAGGAATGCTGCATTCATGGACCCGGGAAAAAAATGACTTCCCTTTTCGTCACTCTCGTTTTCACAGACGTATCAATACTTTATTCTTCTGCACAATGTGTGTATGTGCGCATGTTGTGCTTGTGTTCATTGTGGTTTAGTGTTTAGTGTTTCTCACAAAGACGGCAATGAGAACTCACCTACGGAAAACACAACACACAAAGACACAAACGTGCAACAAATTCAATGAACTGCTTCATCACTGTGACGACACACAAGCTGCAGAAACACCCAACAAAACAGGAAGTGTTTCTAGGGACACGATACAGTGGAGGGACCGGTCAGAATGAAGTGAGGGACCGGTCACGATAAAGCGATGACCGACGACCAAAAAATGTTCAAAACGAGGAGCGCTACGTGGACTTCTTTCTCAAAACTAGAGGTGCTTTTTGGAGAGGGATCCAAGGGATGTGGAAAAACAAAGAAAAACTCAAAGGCACTCTCTTGAGTTAATAAAAATGAAGTGAGTGGGTATGTGTGGGGGAAATGGAGGTGGGAGGGGGGGTGTGTGTGTTGTATTTCGAGTCCCTGAGAAACGTCATCTCATTTTGTCTACATTACACTGGAATGGAGCAAATTGATAAAATAAAGAGCTTTGACCTTTGAAATGCCTTTAATTAATCTGGCATTGTCACACTGACATGTTTAAAATGACTACGACGCGTTTCGGCATCAAGCCTTCATCAGGGAGTCAAACAAGGGACCAGTCACAATAAATGGTAAATGGTAAATGGTCTGTATTTATAGCACTTTACTATACCTGTAACGATACCCAAAGTGCTTTACATCATACATCGCATTCACCCATCCACACCAGTATCATCCGGCTGCGGACACAAATGGGCGTTCCTTTCGTTAGGGGGGTTCCCGTTCTCGCAGCTAGGAACGCCCCCTTCTTCTTCGCCTACCCACGCTTGTCTACATCCGGGTTAATATCTGGGTTAACATAGCAACATCCGCTAGAGTTATTTCGTTAGCTAGTTATTTTTTCTCGAATGTTTTTCAGAGTGTTAAGGTTAGGTTTAGGGTAAGGTTATAGTCTACTTGCCAACAATGAGTACCCGGAAATGTTGAGTACCCCAAAGTTTTATGTTAGAAATAGATAGTATGGGTCCCCAGTATTCAGAAACTGTCGGATGCTAACTTATATATATTGGGAAATTAGCATAATTGACATAATTAGCATAAATTAGCATAATTGCCTATATGGGCAATATTTCAACAAAATTGACTTGGCTGATCTGGGCAATATTGGAGTGGTTTTAGGGGTTATTGATGATGCCGAATCCATTTCTGACATTTTCAAAATTCAAAATGGCTGTCTAAACCGGAAGTGACCAGATTTGAACTGCCAGTGGGCCGATTTTGATGGATTTTAAGCAAAATCTTAAGTTTTAGAGGATGCTGGTTGGACATATAACTCATGTATTTTAAGTAATATATAGTATGGGTCCCCAGCATTCAGAAACTGCCGGATGCTAACTTGTATATAGTGAACAATTAGCATAATTGACATAATTAGCATACATTAGCATAATTGCTATGGGCAATATTCCAACAACTGCTTGGCTGATCTGGGCAATATTAGTGTGGTTTTATAGGTTATTGATGATGCTGAATCAATTTCTGACATTTTCAAAATTCAAAATGGCTGTCTAAACCGGAAGTGACCATATTTTGAAATCCATCAAAATCGGCCCACTGGCGGTTAAAATCTGGTCACTTCCGGTTTAGACAGCCATTTTGAATTTTGAAAATGTCAGAAATGGATTCAGCATCATCAATAACCCCTAAAACCACTCCAATATTGCCCAGATCAGCCAAGTCAATTTTGTTGAAATATTGCCCATATAGGCAATTATGCTAATTTATGCTAATTATGTATGTTATGCTAATTGCCCAATATATATAAGTTAGCATCCGGCAGTTTCTGAATACTGGGGACCCATACTATATATTTCTAACATAAAACTTTGGGGTACTCAACATTTCCGGGTTCACAATGGGGCCCTATGGGCTGGCAAGTAGACTATTAAGGGTTAGGGCCACTTAAGTTGGAGAAGTGGGAGGTCGGACTAATGGACACAAAAACAAAGAAATGTATGGTCAGAGAAATGGGTAATGGGTTAGCCGGACAGACGCCATGCGCCCGAGCATCAGCTGATAATGAGTGAGAAGTCACAGAGAACTAACTTATGACATGAGGAGCAAAGAGAGGCTGAAAAAAGACCTTCTAAACTCCGCTGAGTTGGTTGCCCTCTTCATAAACATTACGGTGTTTTTTATTTTTATTTTTTAAATAAAAGCCGAGCAGCTAACTAGCCTGACGCTGTCCACAGTGAAACAGCTGGACACAGCTGGTTGGTTAAAGGGCAACAGGTGACTGACAGGAAGTCAGTGCAGGTTTGAAGCAGCAAATATTAATCAAGATTAGCATAAACGTGAAGTTCACACAGAGTTGTGTAAACATCCCATAATAAAACTGGTAAAACAAGATATTCTTTTCTACTTTCATGCCAGTGACATTTTCAAAAACAAAGTATTTTTATAATGTTGTGTTGTGACTTCTGTTGTTGTAAATTATTTTAAAAAACCTAAACAAATCTATAAACATTACACTTATATATATTGATATTGTTAATTTGTTGTTTTAAAATGTTTTTATACTTATTGTTGGTTTTATTGGTTTCTTTCCATTAATATAGCTGTTATTATTGATTATTATCATCAGTAATGGGTGGACCAACCCATGCTGACATATTTGAAAGAAAGATCAATTAATATATATAAATATGACAAATAAATAGATAATAAATGTACATAAAATAAAACACACATCGGTTTTCATCAGTAACTTGTGTAAAATCTTCCGCCCTCTGAATAAAGACTTCACCATGTACAAATATGTATATAAAACAAAGATATGTAGGATCATGTAGGCTACAACACATTATTATTAGAGAAAAAAAATATAAATACATGTTGTTTGGTGAGATATATTGCACAGACCAACATTAAAATGATAATAACTCAAGATAAAACATTAAACATGATTTTAATGTAAATATATTTATACTTTATTTATTTAGTTTTTCTTTTCTTTTCCCTTTTTAGTGTTTACTTGAACCTAATTCATCTGTACCAGTTCTCTTCTTTTGTCTCGCTTTCTTTTCTCACCTCTTTTTGTTTATTTATTTATTTATTTAGTGCTGTTATCATTACTACTACTTTTATTTTTACTACCAACATCTTCCCTGTTTTTTTCATCTTTTTCCTTTCTTTCTTTTTTTTGTTTTATTATTTCTCTACCTTGCACATTAAGGTATGTGATTATTATTTCTTGACTGTGCTTCAATTATTTGTTAGATCAAGGTGAGGTCGTGTTAGAAGCCTTTCTGGTTTCAGACCTCACCTGTACATTTCTTTTTCATATCTTTCTTACTAGTAAGAGAGATAAGTAAATGTTTTGTTTTATTTTTTTATGTGCAAATAAATAAAAGTCTAAAGTCTAAAAGTCTAAAAGTTTGTTGTAGTAACTGAACTGAGGTGAATAAGAGAGAAAACAGCTCCCATGCTTTGTTACCGTCATGGCCCCGCCCACTACACTTTCCCCGCTCGCTGATTGGTTTTATTGGTTTCTTTACATTAATATAGCTATTATTATCGATTATAATTATCAGTAATGTGTGGACCAACGCCATGCTGACATATTTGAAAGAAAGATCAATTAATATGAAAATAAATATATAATAAATGTACATAAAATAAAACAAACATGTTTTCATCAGTAACTTGTGTAAAATCTTCTGTCCTCTGAATAAAGACTTCACTATGTATAAATATGTATATAAAACAAAGATATGTAGGATCATGTTATGTAGGCTACAACACATTATTTAAATAGAGAAAAAAAATATATGTAACATGTTGTTTGGTCAGATATATTGCACAGACCAACATTAAAATGATAACTTTAGTTATTTTCTTTTCTTTTACTTTTATTTGCTCTTGCTTTTAACTCTGTTTTTAGTGTTTTGTTTGTTTTTATTCTGTTTTATGCTTCTTTTTTTAATGTTTTGTCTTTATGTAAAGCACACTGAGTTGCCTTGGTATGAAATGCGCTGTATAAATAAAGATGCCTTGCCTTGCCTTGCCTAATAACTCAAGATAAAACATTAAACATTATTTAAATGTAAATATATTTATATTTTATGATGTTAAAGTTTGTTGTAGTAACTGAACTGAGGTGAATAAGAGAGAAAACAGCTCCCATGCTTTGTTACCGTCGTGGCCCCGCCCACTACACTTCCCCCCGCTCGCTGATTGGTTGGTTTCTTTACATTAATATAGCTGTTATTGATTATAATTATCAGTAATGGGTGGACCAATGCCATGCTGACATATTTGAAAGAAAGATAAATTAATATATATAAATGTGAAAATAAATAGATAATAAATGTACATAACATAAAACAAACATCAGTTTTCATCAGATCAGTAACTTGTGTAAAATCTTCTGTCCTCCATTACAGTTTATAAAATGACAGTAACATAAGACATACAACTTTTTATTGCTCACACGTGGGAAATTCACTTGCAACAGTAGAACTGAAGTACAGGACACGTAAAGAAGTAATAAATACTTGTACTACAAAAATATGTAGGCTACTGTTATTGTATTTAGAGAAAAAAAAACTATATATTATCATTTTAATGTTTGTCTGTGCAATAAGGGGATATTGCACAGACAAATATTAAAATGATGATAACTCAAGATAAAACATTAAAAATTATTTAAAACATTATTTAAATGTAAATATATTTATACTTTATGATGTTTAAGTTTGTTGTAGTAGCTGAACTGAGGTGAATATGACAGAAAACAGCTCCCATGGCCATGCTTTGTTACCGTCATGGCCCCGCCCACTACACTTTCCTCGCTCGCTGATTGGCTGCAGCGAACCGAGCGCCGCCTCCTCATTGGAGGACCGCGCTGTCAGTCAAACAAACCGGTGTGGGCGGGGCCAGCAGCTGCCTGGAGGAGTTGATATAGTCCAGAGCAGTTGTGAGTGAAGAAGTGGCGGTGACAAGAAAGAAGAGCAGCTGTGAAACAAGAAGAAAGACGAATAAAAAAAAGGAGGAGAAGAAGGAGGAGAAGACGGATACTACCGGTGGTCTCCTCTCACTCACAGCCGGATGAAGTAGCTGCTCCTCGGTCACAGAGACGCAGCCTGAGCCGCGGACATGGCGGAGGACCAGAGCGAGCAGATGAGACCGCTCCTCACATCTGTAAGTCTGGTTACCTGCTGCTGGTTGTTAGCCTCCTTCTCCTCCTCCTTCCTCTCCTCCTTCTCCTTCTTCTTTCTAAGATGGAGTCCGCTGTCACTACTAAACTAAAGTAAAGTAAAGTAAATTGTCAGTTTTAGCGGCGGGAAACCACGTTAGTTTAGAGCCAGGAAGTGAACTGACTGACGATGCTCGTGAGGTGAGAGACCCCTTCAGGGAACCTCGGTACAAAACAAACACAAACAACAGACAGGCAGTGTTGTGCTAGTTACTGAAAAATAGTAACTAATTACTTTATCAAAAAAGTAACTCAGTTACTTAGAACAAAAAATAATGTGTTACTTACTGGTAAAGTAACTTTTTCGTTACTTTAAAGGGACAACGAGGAAAATATTCTTTCTTGTCAAGAATTTTTTCATTCATCAAAAATTAAAATCAGAGGTTTGAGGACAATCACATACCGTTGTAGTTCCGACCATAAACGGCGATTCGGCGATTCTCATGGCCCGTCGGGCAGCTCCCGCGACACCGAAAGTAAGGAAATGCCGGTCGGCTCGCCCAGTATTTCCACTGTCCTTCTTGCGCCGGTCCAAGAATTTCACGGTGCGCGGAGGCTCATGGTAAATGTAGTATGAAAACACTTCACTTTTCTAAAACTCCTCGTTGTCCCTTTAAAACGTTTTTTTTTTCCAATGCTCCCATTAAAGGGACAACGAGGAGTTTTGTTAAAGCGAAGTGTTTTCACTACATTTATGAGCCTCCGCACCGTGAAATTCTTTGACCGGCGCAAGACAGACTCATGTTTTCATTCATCAAGAATTAAAGTCAGAGGTTGGAAGACGATCACATACCGTCGTAGTTCCCACCATAAACGGAGATTCGGCGGCGTTATTCTCATGACTCGCCACGAAACCGAAAGTAAAGAAACGCTGGTCGGCTCGCCCAGCATTTCCACCACCACTAATAATAACAAAATAACCATAGAGACAAAACCATAGATTTATCTAAAATGGACCATTAACAAGTGGTAACGGAGATTCATCCACATTAATATCAGACTTTTTTATAACCAAATAGAAACTCCTCGTTGTCCCTTTAAAACAAAAAGTAACGTGTTTCTGAGAAAGTAACTTTTTCGTTACTTTAAAGGGACAACGAGGAGTTTCTATTTGGTTATAAAAAGTCTGATATTAATGTGGATGAATCTACGTTACCACTTGTTAATGGGTCCATTTTCTATAAATCTATGGTTTTGTCTCTATGGTTATTTTGTTATTATTAGTGGTGGTGGAAATGCTGGGCGAGCCAACCAGCGTTTCTTTACTTTCGGTTTCGTGGCGAGTCATGAGAATAACGCCGCCGAATCTCCGTTTATGGTGGGAACTACGACGGTATGTGATCGTCTTCCAACCTCTGACTTTAATTCTTGATGAATGAAAACATTCTTGGCAAGACGTCCGTATTGCGCCGGTCCAAGAATTTCACCTTGCGCGCGGAGGCTCATGGTAATTGTAGTGTGAAAACACTTCGCTTTCTAAAACTCCTCGTTGTCCCTTTAAAACGTTTTTTTTTTTTTTTTCCAATGCTCCCATTAAATAAAGGTTGATTGAATTCCCCTCTAGCCGTCATTTCAGTCACTAAAATGTTATGGGAAGTGTGTGCAGGAACGGAGTAACGCAGCGCTTGGTAATACGAGAGAGTTACTGAATTTAAAATTTTCATTTCCATGTTTCGCACGTTCTGTGTCATAAACTGTAAACTGTTTTCTTGTCTGTAACAACATCTCTGTCCGTCCTGGGTGAGGGATCCCTCCTCTGTTGCTCACCCTGAGGTTTCTCCTGGTTTTCCCTGTTAAAAGGGTTTTCCATGGAGTTTTTCCTCAGTGGATGTGAGGGGTCAGAGGTCAGATGATGTTGTTATGATGGGATGTGAAGCCCTTTGAGACAAACTGGTGGTAAAAACGGGCTATACAATTACAGGTATCAGTTACCGTGGAGACGTGACAGGGCCAGGTTGAAAAACTTTATTGACAATCCTCGTTGAACATGTCACCCATTTTTTTCTCCACTGTTTATTGATGAGCTGGTGATTTTCAGTGACTCGTCCTGCTCATTGATTGATTGATTGATTATTGATTATTGATTATTGGTGATCGATGTGTCTGAACTGATTGAAGATGGTTTGTGTGAGTGAAGATGTGTCACTCTGGGTCTTTTCTCTGTGACCACACGGAGCTGCGGTCCAGGTAATAACCAATCAATAATCTATATATTCGGATCTTCTGCTGCTATAAGAATCAGTCTTCTCCTTCTTTTCCTCCTCTTCATCCTTCTTCTTCCTCTTCTGCTCCTCTTCCTTCTTTTTCTCCTCCTCCTCCTCCTCCTCCTCCTCCTGTTGTTGATCTCTTCAGACTCAGTCATGTTGCAGCTTGACAGAAATGTCTCTCAATGTTTCTGGTTCGACCAGAAATGTGATGTCGCTGCTCCTCCTCCTCCTCCTCCTCCTGTCTCCCCAGACTAAAACATGATTATTAATGTATACTAGGGATGTCACAATTACTTGTTTTCACAATTAATGGCGGTATTAAATGCCACAATTAATTAATCGTAAAGATTCCTAAATACCGTCACCTTCCGAAAACGATTCTGTTGGAACTGTATCGGCAGATGTGGCGCCAAAGTAAATGTAAATGCACAGATACTGGTCCATTTATCCAACGTAACACTGAATTAGTAGGAATTTAAATGTTAGCTTGTCATTTGTAATTTTAAAACATGATTAAAATAAACTTAAACATTTGGTATCAATGGCAATTAATGACTTAAATATTTCAAACACTTCCCCCGGGGGATTAATAACTGGTCCTTTATTTAGAGATTAGTAATGTGATTACATTTTGACTATATTTTATTTTATTTTACACATTCATAGTGTTGTGAAATTTATTAATGCATAATAATCGTGATAATCGTAATAATGTGATAATTTCTCTGACAATGATCGTACCAAGAACATCTATAATCGTGACGTCACTAATGAATATTGATGATTATTATTTGGGGAAAGTGTCGACTGCTGCTCTGGGGTTCGGCTGCAGTCGGTTTGTGTGTGTGTCTCTGTAGTTGTACCTTGTGTGTGTGTGTGTGTGTGTGTGTGTGTGTGTGTGTGTGTGTGTGTGTGTGAACCTGCTGCTTCCTGTCTGCGGATGCTCCATGGAAACTGAGGTGAAACTTTTCACTTTCTCCGTTCAAACGGATCCAATCTGTCAACAAAGTGATCAACACAGAGTCTGTGTGTGTGTGTGTGTGTGTGTCTGTGTGTGCGTGTGTCTGTGTGTCTGTGTGTTGCTGCAGCAGCTCATTGTTTGGTGCAGGTGGAGGAGGAAGTCGCCCCTCCACAATAAAACAACATTTATTAGAGTATTTGATCATTGAATGTGGTCACATGGATGTAAACACACACACACACACACACACACAAGTTGTTTATTCCTGGTTGTGTGTGTGTATGTGAGACAACATGAGTCTCTGTGACTCATGATGATGTCATCCAGAGGCGACCAATCAGATCTGTGCGAGCTCATTTTCCCTGTAACCTGTCATCTGATCAATCAGCTGATCGATTGGTGATCGGCTTTGTCTTGCTGCAAACTGTTGTTTTTATATCAAGCTTTAAAGGTACATTGTGTAAGAATATAGGTTGTATATCTCAAGCAACTCAGTCGTATTTTTCATGCTGCATTCACCTGAAATTGGGCAGACGGCAGACGGACGACAGCTACACGTAACGGCATAAACAAGCCTCTATGTAAACAAGTGGTCCGTCAGCACGAGGCTAAACTGTTTGACTCCGGCTTTACTCCGGTTTGACTCCGGTTTGACTCCGGCTTTACTCCGGCTTTACTCCTGTTTGACTCCGGCTTTACTCCTGTTTGACTCCGGCTTTACTCCGGCTTTACTCCGGTTTGACTCCGGCTTTACTCCGGTTTGACTCTGGCTTTACTCCTGTTTGACTCCGGCTTTACTCCGGCTTTACTCCGGTTTGACTCCGGCTTTACTCCTGTTTGACTCCGGCTTTACTCCTGTTTGACTCCGGCTTTACTCCGGCTTTACTCCGGTTTGACTCCGGCTTTACTCCGGTTTGACTCTGGCTTTACTCCTGTTTGACTCCGGCTTTACTCTGGCTTTACTCCGGCTTTACTCCGGTTTGACTCCGGCTCTACTCCGGTTTGAATCCGGCTTTACTCCGGCTTTACTCTGGCTTTACTCCGGCTTTACTCCGGTTTGACTCCGGCTCTACTCCTGTTTGACTCCGGCTTTACTCCGGCTTTACTCCGGCTTTACTCCTGTTTGACTCCGGCTTTACTCCGGCTTTATTCCGGTTTGACTCCGGCTTTACTCCGGTTTGACTCCGGTTTGACTCTGGCTTGACTCCGGCTTTACTCTGGCTTTACTCTGGCTTTGCTCCGGCTTTACTCCGGCTTTACTCCTGTTTGACTCCGGCTTTACTCCGGTTTGACTCTGGCTTTACTCCGGCTTTACTCCGGCTTTACTCCGGTTTGACTGTGGCTTTACTCCGGCTTTACTCCTGTTTGACTCCGGCTTTACTCCGGCTTTACTCCTGTTTGACTCCGGTTTGACTGTGGCTTTACTCCGGTTTGACTCCTGTTTGACTCTGGCTTTACTCCGGCTTTACTCCGGTTTGACTCCGGCTTTACTCCGGTTTGACTCCTGTTTGACTCCGGCTTTACTCCGGTTTGACTCCGGCTTTACTCCTGTTTGACTCCGGCTTTACTCCGGTTTGACTCCTGTTTGACTCCGGCTTTACTCCGGTTTGACTCCGGCTTTACTCCGGTTTGACTCCGGCTTTACTCCGGTTTGACTCCGGCTTTACTCCGGTTTGACTCCTGTTTGACTCCGGCTTTACTCCGGCTCAACTCCGGCCGAACTCTGGCTTTATTCCGGCTTTACTCCGTCCCACAGCTTATGTGTTCACAGTTATTAAGTTATTAATATATATTAATATAGTTATTAATTAAGTTTTTAAGTTATTAAAGTAACAACAAACCATATAATATAATTTAGTCTCGATAAAACCAACAAATCAAACTAAATAAATGAAATAAAACAAAACAGCAACCAGTGACGGTTTGATGTGAGTCGTCGTCCGAGGTCACGACCTCCTGTTTGGTCCCAGTTTGAACCGGACACTGTGGGAGCTCATCGCTGCGTTCTGATTGGCTGACGTCACCGTTAGCAAGTCTGACCTGACGTGACCTGTGTGTGTGTGTGTGTTTGTGAATTTTCCCACAGTGTGTTCAGTAAAGGAGCGTCTGGTCCAGATGTTCTCCCAGCTGCAGGGACAGTGTGTGTACGTGCTGTTTAACTTCCTCTAATACGTGTTAATTCTATTTTTAACTTGTATTTTCCTTGATGGAAATGAACAATGTGTCTTTATTTTCATCACTGATCGATCGATTGATTCACTAATCACCTCAAAACCGATTAGTTGATTAATTGATCTCAGAATCGATAGAAAATGAGTGTTCAGATGATTGATTAGTCTCTATTCTCTGTTTTTATTCAAAACTCAACATCAATCTGACTGAAAACCGATCAACAGTTTGATCAATAGTTTGATTTTCTATCGTGTGACGTTGAGAAGCTGCAGAAAGTTGAAACAGAAAAAAAAAACTTGAAAAACTAAACAAACAAACAAACACAATCGCAGGAAGAGAAATCACAGCAGGTGACTTTTATTTTGGCGGTTCAGACCGACTTCCTGCCATGAATGGGTTTATTGTCGCTCGGCACCAATAAAAATGAGTTGCGAGCAGATTGTGTTGATCTAGCACGAGTGTGTGTATTTGTTCAGATCTTTATCAGTATGACGTGTGTGTGTGTGTGTGTGTGAGAGAGAGAGACCACCTGCACCTGCCGCAGATTTTCAAAATAAAAGCTGCTCTCTCGTCGGTTTCAGGTGTTTCTGTGTAGAAACTAGTTCACTGTGAAGTCGTTTCCTCTCTTTGTCGCATCAGCTGTGTTTCCACGTCACTGTGTGTGTTGTGGTTGTTGTGTCTTTACAGAGGAAACACATACACAGCTGCTGTCTGAATGTATCAGAGTTGAATTAAGATCTTTGGTCAAATATCAAAATAACAAAATATAACATGTCGCAGATTTCAGAATAAAACACTCACAGAAACCAAATCCTGCAAAGTTGTTCTCCATTAAGATTCATATTTCTTAAAAAAACTACCCGTTATTACTCAACCGTTCCACTTCAGACTGGTAGTACTCGACCTCAGGATGACACTCAGAAAAAATCAGGCCAATCTGATGTGGAATTTCAGAATAAAAGCCCTCTGAACTTCCATATTTCACTCATTAGGATTCATATTTCTGAAATCTCTGAAGGAGTTTTAATACAAAGATCTACCTTTATTTTGAAGGAGCTTTAATGCAAAGATCTACCTTTATTCTGAAGGAGCTTTAATACAAACATCTACCTTTATTCTGAAGGAGCTTTAATACAAACATCTACCTTTATTCTGAAGGAGCTTTAATACAAATATCTACCTTTATTCTGAAGGAGCTTTAACACGAACATCTACCTTTATTCTGAAGGAGCTTTAATACAAACATCTACCTTTATTCTGAAGGAGCTTTAATACAAATATCTACCTTTATTCTGAAGGAGCTTTAACACGAACATCTACCTTATACGGTAGTTAAAGTTTTTCTTTTGAGCCTGAGGCTGAGTGGAGTTGTGTGTGTGTGTGTGTGTTGGAACAGAAGAGGAAATGTAAAACCTCGTCTGTCATGTGTTTTATGTGTGTGTGTGTGTGTGTTGTAGCTTGTTGCTGTTTCTCATTAGGATTCCTGAGGCTCAGTCAGAGGAGTGTGTGTGTGTGTGTGTGTGTGTGTGTGTGTGTGTAATCATCTGCTGTTTACTGAGGGAAAAAGTAAAACTGGAAACAACATGAGGAGCCAACATGGCCGCCCACGCTCACAGATAACTGGACATGAATCCTGACCGCGGTCCGTTCTCTGTCTGCTGCTGCACTCCGTTGGTTTATACCTCTGCTTTTATTTTGAAAAGCTCTCCTTGTTGGTTCTGAATCAGACTCTTTAACTGGACCCAGGACCTGGTGATCTGGACTGGACTGGATCTTGATCCGGACTTCTTGGTCCTGGACTTTATCTTCAGACTTCAGAGTTTTGATCCTGGACTTGGATTTGACTTGTAGCACGTGACTCTGGTCTGAACCAGGGTTATTATAGGTCACTAAAACTAAGATTAAAACGAAGACTAGCAGTGAAAAAGTCATTTAAACTGAAATAAGAATAAAATTGCATTGCAGAATGCAGTAAAGTCAGATCACAGCAGCTTAGTTGTAGTTTTCTTTGGGGCCCGACCGATTTATCGGCGAGCCAATTAAATCGGCCGATTATAGCCCGTTTGAGAATAATCCGTAATCGGCCAAAACTCGCCGATTGTCGCCGATATTTTTAGAGATAAAATGCAGGGAATAAGACTTGGTTTTACTTTGAAAAGATTCGCCCCTTTGAAAAGATCCCTTGACATTACCGTAGGCTAGAGCTGCAACAACTGATCGATTAATCAAACAATAATCATTTATTAAATTAATCGTCAACTATTCTGATAATCTAATAATCAGTTTGAGTCGTTTTTTAAAGAAAAAAAAAGTCCAGATTCTCTGATTCCAGCTTCTTCAATGTGAATATTTCTGGTTTCTTTGTTCCATTACGACAATAAACTGAGTCTCTCTTTGGTTTGTGGACAAAACAAGACATTTGAGGACGATGTCGTCTGCTGGTTTTACAACATTTTTCAACGTTTTATTGACCAAACAACTAATGGGTTAATCGTTTAAACAACCGACAGATAAATCAGTAATGAAAATAATGGTTAGTTGCAGCTCTAATGTGTGAACTGTTGCTGCTCTCGGTGGTTTTGGTCACACTCCTCCTCCTCCTCCTCCTCCAGCAGCCGGATCACTGGACCAACACACACTAACACACACTCTGCTATAAATACATGGACCAGAGCCCAGAGTCCAACTGTGTGTGTGTGTGTCTGTGTGTGTGTGTGATACTGACTGACGGGCTGCAGGTCCAGATCTCTGCTCTGCTGTCTGAACACACACACACGCTGCGTTTACTCACGTCTCCTCTGGACACGTCTTCTCTCTCTGGACTCGTCTCTTTTCTCTGGACTCGTCTCTTTTCTCCTCTGGACTCGTCTCTTTTCTCTGGACTCGTCTCTTTTCTTCTCTTTTCTCGTCTCTTTTCTCTGGACTCGTCTCTTTTCCCTCCGTCTTCTGTTTCTGGACTCTGAGGAGTTTTGTTTTGAAGACGGCGGTATTTGGACGATGGGAGACTTCTGGGGAGACATCGCCAGTCAGAGGGTGAACCGAGCCGTGACGACGGTGGGCAGCCTGACACACACACACACACACACACACACACACACACATAGAGAGACACACACACACACACACATAGACACACACAGATATGCGGTGAGTTAAACTTCATCAAACATTTGAGGAAATGAGACGGTAAAACAGGAAACGGCTCAGTGATAGAAGTGAAGTGAAATGTGCAAAACAAAACACACACACAGACACACACACAGACACAACATCCTGCCTCTGCAAATACGATCTGTTGTGATGTTGATCTGTTCACGACTTCAACACTGTTGTTGTTGCCTGACAGAGAAATATTAAAGGGATAGTTCACCCAAAATTTAAATTTCACGCATCTACTCACCCTCATGTCGACTAAGGGCTGGGAGAAGTTTCAGAGTCCTCCGTCTTGTATTGAAGCCCCGAAATGCGAAATTGTCCCAAAAAAAAACTTAAATAAGTCTTTATTTCAAGCTTGTTTGTAGCGGAAGCTTCTCTTCCCAGTTCGTCCAAACTTGACAAACCGGGAAGAGGAGCTTCGAGAAGCTTCCGCTACAAACAAGCTTGAAATATAGACTTATTTAATTTTCTTTCGGGACAATTTCGCATTTCGGGGCTTCAATACAAGACGGACATTACATACGAGCAGCATGGAGGTATTTGGATGTTTTTTGGTGTGTCTTTTTGTTACGAAGACAGTTGGTATCCATTTGCAACCGTTAGGAGCTTCTTGCGGGATTTTGAAATCTCGTTAAGATAGGGCATACATGGGCATTTTACGGCCCGCGGGCCAGACCCGGCCCGCATGCCGTCTCAATCCGGCCCGCGAGCCGAAGTGCGAGCCGAACTGTTATTATGACCCGATTGCTTTTATTACGTTGATGCGCACTAATCAGCTGTTTGAAACAGTGACAGCCCTGTTAGATCAGGAGCCTGCACATCGCAGACAGAAAGTAACAACGTAACCTCCTCCAGGTAGAAGATCTCCTGCAGGACAGGCTGCTCAGTCTCTTTCTCTGTCAGACACCAGAGCTCCGACGGAGGAGGGAGAGGAGCCGCTCTGGTGCAGCTTTTCTCCACAGCGGAGTTTCTGACCACCGGGACCGGGCCGGTGTTTCACAACCCTCCGTCAGCCGAATCATAATTGCTGACGGTTACAAAGCCCCATCACGGCACCTAATTATTAGCAATCTGTGATTAAAAGAGCATTTTATGAGATCGCTGGGTTTTCTGACGTGATCGACCATATGACTGATTGTAGCCACGTGCGTCTGAAGCCTCCATCCACCAATGGCTACGCTTGTAATCAAATCAGTCTTTTTTTTTCATGTTGGTGCTGTTAGGCAGCAGCAAAGGAGTATTGTGTTTCTTCGTAAATAAAAGGTTATCTACACAAATAGAACAGTCTCACTGAATCAGAACTGAAAAGGATCTGAGTGCTTAATTATAATATTCAGGTGTCTGTGAACATTATTAATTGGTGCAGTCATTTATGGTCAGTAAGTTTTGTTAAAACAATCTGCCTTGAGTCCATATTTATATCATAATACAGCATGTTTCTTCACTGATCTGTGATGGATATAAGTTGAAAATGCGATTACATGATTGTGGGCTGTCAGCCTATTGTAATGCAATCATTTCCACCAAATATATGTAGTTATATAGGCTAATATATAATTATATATAATTCAGCAATAAATATTTGATGTTTCAATTTGATTTCGAATCGTGTGGCCCTTCACTCACTTTATCGGAGTCAGTGTGGCCCTCTGGAAAAAATAATTGCCCACCCCTGAGATAGGGGGAAAAAATTACTCCCAAAAAAGAAAAAAATATTACTCTGAAAAACAGAAAAAAGATATTACTAAAAAAAACTGAAAACAAACATTACTTTGAAAAACAGGAAAAAATATGACTCAGAAAAACAGACAAAATATTACAAAAAAACCCTGAAAAAAATATTACTTTGAAAAATGGAAAAGAATATTACTCATAAAAACAGACAAAATATTAATAAAAAATTAAAAAAAACAGAAAAAGAATATTACTTTGGAAAATGGAAAAATATATTACTCATAAAAATAGAAAAAATATTACTAAAAAAACCCAGGAAAAATATGACTCTGAAAAATGGAAAAAAAAATATGACTCAGAAAAACAGACAAAATATAAAAAAAAACTGAAAAAAATATTACTTTGAAAAATGGAAGAAAAGATAAATATTAGGGCTGTCAAACGATTAATTTTTCTAATCGCGATTAATCGCATTTTTTCCATAGTTAACTCGCGATTAATCTCTATTAAAAATATTATATATGGCGCTTTGGACTTTCAACCCTCCAAAGTGTTATAATCTCTAGACAAACAACTTTTAGACCAGACCTAGCAGGCCTAGTACCTAATCATAACACATGATGCATGAAACTCACACAGAATTGAAACGAATTGCATCCAGTGGAAATTGCCCTTTACTTTGCTACGTCTCTGCCTGGCCATGTGCATTTGTTGACAACAAAGCCGTCAAAAAATCAATGGATGGAGCTGTGGATATATGTTAGACTGTGTATATTTGTGTAGCAACCAACTTGAAGGTGCCTTACCGCCACCTACTGGACTGGAGGTCCCACACTCCAGTCCTCCAGTCCAGCAGACAGAGGACAAAATGGGCCGCGATTAACCGCGATTAAAAAATTTAATCGCGTTAATTTTTTTAATTAATCTAATCGCGATTAACGCGTTAACTCTGACAGCCCTAATAAATATTACAATTTTTTTTTGAAAAATACTCATAAAAACAGACAAAATATTACAAAAAAACCCCAGAAAATAATATTACTTTGAAAAATGAAAAAAATAATTACTCAGAAAAACAGAGAGTTTAATGTCTCTTTTTAAAGTGAATGCAATACGCTTCCATAAACTATATATAAATGATATTTATAAACTACATAATATGTAAGTATATAAACGTAGGTCTAGAAGTCGTTGAGCAGCTTCAGGTCGTTTCTAC
Source organism: Trachurus japonicus (assembly GCF_045865225.1). Taxonomy (NCBI): domain Eukaryota; kingdom Metazoa; phylum Chordata; class Actinopteri; order Carangiformes; family Carangidae; genus Trachurus; species Trachurus japonicus. The sequence goes on along the minus strand of NC_140922.1, from coordinate 35,179,610 downwards.
AGTTGATGAATGAGAAAAACGAACTCTTTGATCCTGTGTTTATGAACTGGATTCATCTCATAGCGTTCCTGTGTGTAGGTCACACACACACACACACACACACACACACACACACACACACACACACACACACGGAGCAGAGCATCATGGGACGTCGGGTTCTGCTCCGTGTGTGTGAAACCTGACCCAGAAACCAGAACCAGCACCAGATTCCTGCAAGGCGACTTTTATTTTTAGAAACTTGAAGCTGAATGTTTTCATCCTGATCCAGGATCAGGATTCAGGGTTTTTTTTAATAATATTTTGTCTGTTTTTATGAGTAATATTTTTTATTCCATTTTTCAAAGTAATATTTTTTTTCAGTTTTTTTTTAGTAATATTTAGCATATTTGCACATTATATAGTTTATATCATGTACAGTATATATAGTTTTATTATGGAAGTGCATTGCATTCACTTTAAAAAGAGAAATTAAACGCTCTGTTTTTCATTTTTCAAAGTAATATTTTTTTTCTGTTTTTTTTTGTAATATTTTGTCTGTTTTTATGAGTAATATTTTTTTCCATTTTTCAAAGTAATATTTTTTTCAGTTATTTAATAATATCTTTTTTTTCTGTTTTTATGAGTAATATTTTTTCTTTTTTATATCGATTTCTTATATCGATTTCTCCAATATATCTTTCATGAATGATGTGGAACTTGGTTATATTTGATTAATATTTGATTATTTCACACAAATGTATCAATTTTTACACATTTTCTTTGATTTCATCTTCTGCTGTTGGGGTCGCCGTTTCCCGTTTCTCCAGATTTTGTGCGTCCGGCGAGGTCGGAGGTTTAGGTTAGGTCACATTCTCCCGCCAAATTTGTTTTCTATAAATCCCAAACGTTGCTAACAAGTGGCGTACGTAGCGTTTCTAGCTGAGGCTCCAGGTCTGGTTCAGTCTGGTTGTTTGTTTTTCTGCATTGTGACTTCTTTTTAAAAGCCGGAACTGAAACGAAGCAGACCATGGCTGTTTTCGAAACCGCTCTAGCGCTGTAATTATGTCACTTTATTAAAGCAGAAGTAAGTGATATATTTGTGTTAATCTAAGTCTTAAATAGTTGTATCTTCCGACAGCAATCACTTCTATAGAGTGTTTGGTCTGAAACACGGGTCTGTCAGTCACTCTGCTCTGCTCTGAGCCCAGGAGAAAACTTTCCTTGTATCCTACAACCTTTATCCAATGAGGAGAGAGAACGGCATAAAGGGGCAGTCCTCTCTGTGTGTGCAGCCAAGGGACGCCGTGAATGTGGCGACGTAGGGACGAGGACTGTTATGGTGCGTTCAAGGAAACTCGTAACTCGTGTTTTTCCGACCTGTGAAGTGGTACCAGTTCGATCTGGTACGAGTTCACGGGTCAGAAGTTACGAGTGGCCGTTATAGTGACTTTCACAGGTAAAACAGGTCGGAGAAACACGAGTGGGTTGCCTGGAACGCTACAAAGTGGTAAGTTGTGACTTGAAGCTGTAATTTACGGTTTCAAAAGCCTGCCTGGAACGCAGCATTAGCCAAAACCACCGGACCACTTACTTCTGCTTTAAGTTTTAATATTTTTTCATGTGAGAAAGTAGCTGTTTAGATCCCAAATATACGGCCAGTTTATCCAAACGACGGTGGTTTAGAAGTTTGCTCCAGAGCTGCTCGGCCGGCCAACCTCCGTCCTCATCCCGGGGGAGAAAACCATCGCTAATTAACTTACCCGCAGGTTTTTAGAGGTTTACCACCGGCTGGTTAAATTATTTTCAGGAGATAAATGTTGGTCTCATTGATGAAATCTAACAGCTGTATCAGTAGCATTAGTTAGTCTGAATGTTAAGTGAAGCTTCCTGTGTGTATTGGACAGAAGAGCAGCGCTGCCTCGGGGCTCTGGAGCCTACGGACAGAAATCACCACATTTACAAAAAATAAATAAATATTTTACAATGAACCGATCAGTCTGCATTAAGTTTTATTTTATTAAACTATAGTTACGGTACACGGCAAAGATACTTCACTACCGTCTGTGGTTACGGTTAGACGTCAGGGGAGCATTGCATTGTGGGATAGAGTACACAACGTAGGCTGGTCAGATACTGGAGATATTTTCCGAATCAGTATGACATACTGTAGATTTAGCTTTTGTTTGCATACTACTACATACTACATTTTGGCCAAATCAGTACGTACTAGCAGTGTAGTATGCGGTTTTGAATACAGCCCATGTTTTATTTTGAAAAGCTCCAGAGGAATGTGTCGGTGGCTCCTGATTGGCTCGTCAGCCTGGAGCGTCATCACCTGTGTGACATGATGATGAACTTCCTGTCGAGGGTTTTTCTGACCTTTAGATCGCTGGCGGCTCCGCCCACGTGTGTCCACTTCCTGTTGTCCTGCTGGTCGTCATGGCAACGAGGTCGCGCGCGTGTGTGTGTGTGTGAGTGTGTTCACCAGAGTGTGAAATCTACATTAACCCTGACAGACCGGATGGACACACACACACACACAGTCTCTGGAGGGTTGGATGAGGTCATCGACTCAGTGGGCGGGGCTTCCTGAGGAGGGTTATTATTATTATGGTTATTGATGAATTGATTAAGGTGATTATTGATTTGATCGCTCTACATCGTTTTCTTCGTGTGTGTGTGTGTGTGTGTAACTTTAATCCCTATTGGTTTACATCAGTGTTCATAGCTACAGTGAGGATTAGTGTGTGTGTGTGTGTGGTCTCCGTCCAGCTGTCAGACCACTTCCTGTTCACATCACTCTTCTCTTCTCTTCTCTTCTCTTCTCTTCTCTTCTCTTCTCTTCTCTTCTCTTCTCTTCTCTTCTCTTCTCTTCTCTTCTCTTCTCCTCTATCCTTTTCTCTCCTCTCCTCTTCTCTTCTCTTCTCTTCTCTTCTCTTCTCTTCTCTTCTCTTCTCTTCTCTTCTCTTCTCTTCTCTTCTCTTCTCTTCTCCTCTCCTCTCTTCTCTTCTCTTCTCTTCTCTTCTCTTCTCTTCTCTTCTCTTCTCTTCTCTTCTCTTCTCTTCTCTTCTCCTCTATCCTTTTCTCTCCTCTTCTCTTCTCTTCTCTTCTCTTCTCTTCTCTTCTCTTCTCTTCTCTTCTCTTCTCTTCTCTTCTCTTCTGTCCTTTTCTCTTCTCTTCTCTTCTCTTCTCTTCTCTTGTCCTTTTCTCTCCTCTTCTCTTCTCTTCTGTCCTTTTCTCTTCTCTTCTCTTCTCTTCTCTTCTCTTCTCTTCTCTTCTCTTCTCTTCTCTTCTCTTCTCTTCTCTTCTCTTCTCCTCTATCCTTTTCTCTTCTCTTCTCTTCATTCTCAGCATTTAAGTTTCACTGTTTACATGATGTCATCTTACTGTCTGTCGGTTTAAATGTCCTTTCACACCAGAGACGTATTTTTTACCTTTTTTTTATGTCAATATCAGGGCTGTACAGTGCTGAGCATTTCACTCGCCTGTGCGCCTAAAAATAGACTGTGCGAGTAAAAAAAAACAAAAAAAACCTTTCATTCACATTTTGCTCCTAAAATAGATCCATACAAAGTGGATCAAAGCAGAGTAAAGTTTTTACGCATGTGTATTACAGTTTTTCTCGATTGCTAAGACACATTTCTCGAAAGCTTCTCTCATTTTCTCTAAACTGTGAACACAAACCCCAATTTTCAAGCTACATTCACAAAACCTCAGACTCTTCTTGCAAAACCAAACTTTCACCTCAAAACAGTTCAATCTGTGCCCAAAACTGAACTTTGTTGTCAAATCGTGCCCCGAGTCAATCAAAATTAAAACCACTACTGAGCAGTCACTAAACACTACGTAGAAAAATAGAAAACACAATGCCCAGCACATGAAGCTGTAGAAATAAATGTTTATCGTTCACTGTAGCTAAATGCATGTTGCAAAACAAAAAACCTGTGCATTTACACTGCAGCACTTCTCTCCTTCCCTTTCTTTCACCCTCCTCCTTCCCTCCCCACATCCATTTCATCCCCCTTTCCTCCCTTCTTCCTTTTTCTTCCCAGTTCATCCCCTCCCTCCCTCTCATCTTCTCCTCTTGCAAAACAAAAAACCTGTGCATTTAGCACTTGTACATAGTAAAAAAAAAGTACAAAAACCAGAAATCTTGCGCATTTACACGTAGCACTTGTACAGTACAAAAACAAACAGAAATCCTGTGCATTTAGTACTTGTATACAGTAAGCCTACGTAAAAATAAAGTACAAAAATATAGAAATGAGAAGTGTGTTACTCAGCCACAGCATCATTTCTCTGTACTGGGTCAGGCCACAGGACTTCATCCTGAACCAGCTTACAGTATATGTGCCCTCACATCATTGGACACAAGTGTTATCAATTCTGAGTTGTTGTGTTCAACCGGTGAAACTTGTGCTTTAGTTGTGTTTGACTTTTGCCACCTGTGCTCAGCGTTATGCAACACAGGTGCATCACAATGAAAATGTGTCGGCAAGTTGTGTCTAAACAGGTGAAAAGTGCTGATGGTTTTGCCAAAAGAGACTGATTCAATCAGTGGGTTCAGACAACTGGGTTTAGTGTTTTAGCAACTGAGAAAAACTGTAAATAACTTTATAACTTTAACTTTATAACTTTAAGGTGTTGAATACATGAGGGAGAATGAACGAGTAGTTGTGTTCAACGACGTCTCATCCGTCGCCAGTGTGAACGGTTTCAATGTCGTGTCGTTTATTCGTCACGTCCTCGGTGTGAAAGAGCCGTGAGAAAAGGGTTATTCCACCTGTTTATTCTGATTGAGCTGTGTATATGCTGCAGGGCAACGATGAGGAGGCGGTGCTGGACCAGGGGAAGACCAGCTCCACCCTCCACACCAACTTTGAGAAGGAAGAGCTGGAGAGTGAGTCACACACACACACACACACACACACACACACACACACACACACACACACACACACACACACACACACACACTCTGATCTGAATAAGTGATTAATGTTAAAACTCTATATCTCTTCTCTTCTCTTCTCTTCTCTTCTCTTCTCTCCTCCTCTACCATCTTCTCTCCCATTCTCTTCTCTATCCTCTTCTCTCCTCTTACCTTCTCTTCTCTTTTCTTCTCTCCTCCTCTACCATCTTCTCTCCTATTTGCTTCTCTCCTCTTCTCTTCTGTCCTCTTTTCTTCTCTTCTCTTTTCTCCTCTATCATCTTCTCTCCTCTTCTTTTCTCTTCACTCCTCTCTTCTTCTCTCCTCTTCTCTTTTCTTTTCTTCTCTTCTCTTTTCTCCTCCTCTTTTCTCCTCTCCTCTTTGCTTCTCTCCTTTTCTCTTTTCTTCTCCTCTTTTCCTTTCTCCTCTCCTCTTTTCTTCCCTTCTCTTTTCTCCTCCTCTTTTCTTCTCTCCTCTTTGCTTCTCTCCTCTTCTCTTTTCTTCTCCTCTTTTCTTTTCTCCTCCCCTCTCCTCTTTTCTTCCCTTCTCTTTTCTCCTCCTCTTTTCTTCTCTCCTCTTCTTCTCTATCCTATTCTCTCCTCTTTGCTTCTCTCATCTTCTCTTCTCTTCTCTCCTCTTCTCTTCTCTCTCGTTCTCTCTATCTTTCTCCTCTCCTCTCTCTTTCCTCCCCTTCTTCTTTCTCTCTCTCTCTCTCTCATTTTTTTTCAATTTAAATAACTTTATTTAAACATGACAAGGCAGTGCTTATATTCTCCCTCAGGTCACCGGGCGGTCTACGTGGGCGTCCACGTCCCTCTGGGTCGTCAGGGCCGGAGACGCCACCGTCACCGTGGACACCGTCACCACCGCAACAAGCAACGGCGGGACCGGTCGGACCGCGACGACGGACGAGAGTCTCCTAGCAACGGTCAGAATCCGAGTCCGAGTCCGTTTGACAATTGACTTATGGCACACCTAAGCCACGCCCCCAAACGCGATGAGCCAATCACAGTGCACATAGCTAGCCCATACACTGGGACATTCTCTGCTTCCACGTCCATTGAAATGCATTGCAGTTAGTCAGTTTTCATTTGTTTTTATATGTTTTTTCTTGACATTTTAAGTTTAAAATGGTCAAACCGTGTGCATGGGGTACATGCAACTCTGACACTAGGTGTCCTGAGAGGCTGGGGGCCACGGGGGGGATTTTTTTACCTTTTCCCAAGCCACATCTCAACCCAGAGAAGTGTCTGCTCTGGATAAAGTTATTCAGTAGACCACAACACCAACTAAACCTGGATAAACTTAACAAGGATGTCTACATCTGTTCTAAGTTAAGTCAACAACGTATTTGAGGCAACATATTGTCAGAGATGTTTAGATGTTAGCCAGTATCACAACTAAGCATAAAGCCCGCTAGCTTAATGCTAACGTATAATGTAAAACTCCATAGACAGGCTAGCAGAAATTAGCCCGTCGCTATCGGCGTTTCGCTGCAACCGACAGCCATATAGCAGTAAAGCTAAGTTATTTAATCTTTCTGTCTCCAAAAATCATCAATTGCCTCCTGTGAAATGTCTCTACGGTGACAGCTGTTGCCATAGCAACTGTCACCGAATGTTGACTGTTTGTCCGAGTGAGTGGAGGGGGCGGGGCTTAGCCAGAGGTCAATTCAACACAGAGCAGAGAGAGACGGGTCAGATCAGATGATGACGTGTGTGTCTGTCTCTGTGTGTGTGTGTGTGTCTGTGTGTGTGTGTGTGTGTGCGTGTAGACACGCCGTCTCAGCGGGTCCAGTTCATCCTGGGGACGGAGGACGACGACGAGGAGCACATCCCCCACGACCTGTTCACCGAGCTGGACGAGCTGGCGTTTAGAGACGGGGAGGTGCAGGAGTGGAAGGAGACGGCCAGGTGAGGAGGAAAATATAATAATTATCATGTTTAACTACCAAAAAGAGTGAGTTTTTAATGTCAATGACTAAAATGTACACAAATGAAATAGAAATTACCTGAAATTCATGGAGGTAACTACGACGGAGTATCAGGGCCACATTGACAAATACAAAAATTACAAACTTTGAGAATAAAGTCGTAAATGTATGACATTATTCTCGTAATGTTATGACTTCTTTCCCGTAAGAAATATACGACTTTATTCTTGTAAATTTATGACTTTATTCTCATAAATTTACGACTTTATTCTCTTAATGTTGTGACTTTTTTCTCATAGGACAGGGGTACTCAAATACATTTTTCGAAGGGCCAGAATTTTTCTTAACAGACACCTTGGGGGCCGCACATTCAAATAGGCCTAGATTGAAATTAAATTCACCTTTTTCGTCTAATAATTTAAATATTTTTTATTTTACTTGTAAGCACATAATATTTATTTATACACTTCATGGTGTTTTGTATGATATAAAATGAAAAATCTTGACATTGTCATATCATCATTTACATATCATGCTGGAGCTTTACACTGCTGACTTGTATCCTCAGACATGCCCTGTGATTTTCAGCTTAAATATGACCTGACCATCATCACAGGACATGTCTGACTCTGTTCTGAGGATACAAGTCATTGGTCCTGAAATGTGTGTTTCTCTTCTATAATACACATTCTCATCTCGGAGGCGACGTCTTTCCACACATGGGCTTCCTTCACCTTTCAAACGAGGCAGAGCTCAGTGGGAAACAGTAGGAGAGACACAGGCCGAGGGCACCGGGACACAACACCGGGGGAGAAGCAGGTCGTGCAGCTGTGCACCGCTGACGTGCACGAAAAAACAATTGTGTCTCATCAAATGCGCGCGGCTACGGCTTTTGAGTTGTGAGCGTGCATGACGCGAGGCTACATTGAATGGGTTTGAGCGCGCGCAAAAGACGCTTCATCTGAACGGCCCCCCATGCATGATGCACACACAGTTGAACCAAGACGGCGGTGAAAATCACCCACGGTCTCTGCAGACAGGCAGGGAAAACCCTGCAGTCCAGCCCGCTCCCCAAACACTCGCGCATGGTGATTTGGGTTCGTCGGCGTATCTGTATCCCAGTGCAGCGCCTCACAGGCACACACAAACGCTCCGCACGTGTTTCCATGTCCCAGCGCTTTGACTTACAGGCGCACGGAGCCCGAGAAATACAGTATACAGTAATATGTAAACTAGTAGAACTCAGTCGCGGGCCTGATTGGAAGGTCCGGCGGGCCGGATGCGGCCCGCGGGCCGCCTATTGAGTACCGCTGTCATAGGAAATGTACGACTTTATTCTCGTAAATTTACGACTATATTCTCGTAAACTTACGACTTTATTCTCGTAATGTTATGACTTTTTTCTCGTAGGAAATGTACAACTTTTTTCTCGTAGGAAATGTACGACTTTACTCTCGTAAATTTACGACTTTATTCTCGTAATGTTATGACTTTTTACCCGTATGAAATTTACGACTTTTTTCCCGTATGAAATTTACGACTTTATTCTCGTAATGTTATGACTTTTTTCTCGTAGGAAATGTACGACTTTAATCTCGTAGATTTACGACTTTATTCTCGAAGTCTGTGTTTTTTTTGGTTTTTTTTCAATATGGCCCTAATTCTCCGTCGTAGGTAACAAGGAAACAAAACCACTTTTCCTCAAGTTTCAAGTTTCAAGATGTCTTTATTGTCCCCGAGGGGCAAGTTGTGGTGCAGCCAGCAGCAAAAAAACTATAGAAATACACGACTATGACATGAGACAATTGTTAGAAATGAGCAATCAAAAAAGGACAATAGAGAATAACAAGAGTAGTAAAACAATAGTAAAAACAAAAAGAGGTAAAGTGACCACAGTGCATACAATCCACCTTAAAATGTCTCTATAGTGTACGGCTCAATTATCAAACCTTTATTTTATCTCAAAAGTCTATCGTGGAGGAGTCAAATTCACAGCAACACAACAAGACTTAAAACAATTTTAGCTAAAAACAAGATATGATTAAAAGAAAATATTAGGCAAAAAATAGAATAAATCAGACAAGTTACAAATACTAAAACATAACACTACTTCAAGCACCAACAAAAACATTAATGCTTAAGCGCTTTAAACTGTTTCCATTAAAATAAATTATATTAGTGTAAAAAAAAATAAAGTGCTCAATTAGCTTTTTCTTTTCTTTCTTCAAGTAAAAACAAAACAAAAGAACAAAACTCATAATAATTTCAGAGTTATATGTAACAAAGTACTATCATCAAGTAGAATCATCTTTTTTTCCCAATACATTTTAAACTTTAGTGTCAAGTTTCAAAAATAGATTCTGTTTTAATCGGCCATCCATAGAGCCAACTTTATTAACACCTCAACATGACGAAAACAGCAGCCTCAGCCGTTTTCATTTCACAACCGTCAGACTTGACTTTAAGAAGCTGATTAAATATTTACTCGTCTTTGTCCTGACGTGATAAAACTCACTGATCCGTCGCTGTTTGAACTGATGAGCTCGTACAGTATTTATTCAGGATTAAAGTCTGCTGAGTCACTGTCGGTTTGTCTGCTGCTCGTACATACGTAATCCTCTGGGTTTGTTCTTTAAGTCTTTAATCACCTGAAATACAGCAAGAGAAAGAGAAACACGTGTTAAAAAACCAAACCAACCAATTTCACATCATATTTACACTGTAGAGCAAATATGAGCTGAGACAGACGGTAAATACAGTAGGTAAGGGTAGGTTCAAGCTCCTTCAAAATAAAGGTAGATGTTTGTGTTAAAGCTCCATACAGTATAAAGGTAGATGTTTGTGTTAAAGCTCCATACAGTATAAAGGTAGATGTTTGTATTAAAGCTCCATACAGTATAAAGGTAGATGTTTGTGTTAAAGCTCCATACAGTATAAAGGTAGATGTTTGTGTTAAAGCTCCTTCAAAATAAAGGTAGATGTTTGTGTTAAAGCTCCTTCAAAATAAAGGTAGATGTTTGTGTTAAAGCTCCATACAGTATAAAGGTAGATGTTTGTGTTAAAGCTCCATACAGTATAAAGGTAGATGTTTGTATTAAAGCTCCATACAGTATAAAGGTAGATGTTTGTGTTAAAGCTCCATACAGTATAAAGGTAGATGTTTGTGTTAAAGCTCCTTCAGTATAAAGGTAGATGTTTGTGTTAAAGCTCCATACAGTATAAAGGTAGATGTTTGTGTTAAAGCTCCTTCAGTATAAAGGTAGATGTTTGTGTTAAAGCTCCATACAGTATAAAGGTAGATGTTTGTGTTAAAGCTCCATACAGTATAAAGGTAGATGTTTGTGTTAAAGCTCCATACAGTATAAAGGTAGATGTTTGTATTAAAGCTCCATACAGTATAAAGGTAGATGTTTGTGTTAAAGCTCCTTCAGTATAAAGGTAGATGTTTGTATTAAAGCTCCTTCAGTATAAAGGTAGATGTTTGTGTTAAAGCTCCATACAGTATAAAGGTAGATGTCCATGTGTAGTGTGATTATAAAGCAGCTCTAGGTTCTATATTAATACTGTGAAAGTATCAAAGCCTCAGTCCACAGAGAAATGCACACAGCCTGTATTCAGAAACTGAGCCTGAAAACCAGCCGTCAGGACTTCCTGTCACTTTGTGATGTCACAACTAAGCCCCGCCCCCTCACCACCTGGACGACACCATCCAACAACTTTGGTTTGGATGGTGGTTGGTGGACAGGATTTGGTTTCTCTGAGTGTTTTATTCTGAAATCTGCTCTGTTTTTTTATTGGATCATTTTAGAAAATGAAATGAAATGAAAAATGTTATAGAAATTTTAGAGAAAAAAAAGGATAAAATTTGGAGTAAAAGAGTGAAAACTTTTTTTGAGGAATTTTACCATTTTTGTCTAGAAATTTTTAAGCTTTTTATTTTTTTTAAATCTTATTTACTTTTAAAAAATTGTAATTTTTTTGTGGAATTTTTAACCTTCTTCTTTTTCAATCTTTTTCGGAGAAATTTTTAAAACCTTTTTTTTTTGGGAGAAATTTTACCAATTTCCTTTTTTTTTAATTTTTTTTTTTTTAGAAATTTCTCTTAAAGTTTTTTTTTTTTTACCACTTTTTTTTCTCTTCTTTTTTATTTTTTTTTTAATTTTAATTTTTTTTTAAATTTTTCGTTTTTTTCCCCAAAAAAATTCACACCATTGGTCCTAATTTTAATGTACACTGACTGAGAAGGTAACGCTATCAGAACAAATATTAGTGTATTTCTGCGGTTGGGGATCCGTTGGGTTTAATTTAAGTCAATTAAGGGTTATTTGATGTAAAAAAGTTTCCGAACCACTGGTTGAGCCAATCAGAAGAGAGGTTCAGAGCCTCCTCCTCTGCTCTGATTGGCTGACACAGACCTGTTGTTACTAGAGCTCCAGAGAGAAGCTGAAAGATAAAACTACACTGAGATGGTTTCTATGGATCAGCCCTTCAAAATAAAAGACTCTGCATGTGTGTGCAGGTGGCTGAAGTTTGAGGAGGACGTGGAGGACGGAGGGGAGCGGTGGAGTAAACCCTACGTGGCCACGCTGTCGCTCCACTCCCTGTTCGAGCTCCGGTCCTGTATCCTGAACGGCACCGTGCTGCTCGACATGAGGGCCAACACCATCGAGGAGATCGCAGGTCTGAACCCCGCCGCTTGCCGCTCGCTGCTCGCTGCTCGCTGCTCGCTTGCTGCGTCAGCCAGCCATCATAATGTACATTATCATTGTTATGCTGATGATATGCAATTATATATCTCTGTTTCATCACGAGTCCCTAGTGCGTTAAACAGTATTTTTTCCTGTCTCACAGATATTAACATCTGGATGAAGAAACATTTTTTAAAACTAAATGAACAGAAAACAGAGATTTTACTTGTTGGCAGAAGCTTCAGTCCAAGTTTGGCAGCCTGTGCCAGCAAATCAAGTCACACGTCACAAGCTTATAGGAGTTGTTTTAGACTCTGACCTCAATTTTATTCGCCATTTTAACAGAGTTGCAAGAACATCATTTTTTCACCTAAGAAACATTGCTAAAATTAGACCTTTTTTAACTCAGAATGATGCTGAAACACTAGGGCTGGGTAAAAATATCGATTCAGCAATGCATTGCAATTCTTTTCTCTGCAATTCAATATCGATTCAGCAATCTTCTGAATCAATTCAAGCCCCTGGCCAGTGGGGGCGCTGTGAGCAACACCCTCGTGTGCAGTCGGCTATAATTAATAATATTGTTTTGTATTGCTTTATTACTCAAAATGTTATGAGTTATTTTCCAAGAGGAAAGTAACACATAATTTAAATTTACATGCATTGTAGTTCAGTGTTAAAGCAGTGTCATATTTTGTTATGCTATGAGTTATACCACGGCTGTTCAGAAGGCATGAAACTAAACAAATAATTATAAAAAACAAAAATCTGGTACTCTTATTTGTGTATTTCTACTTGATACTGAATCGATATTGAAGCATTTCAATCAATATCGAATCGAATCGTGAGATTCTCAACAATACCCAGCCCTATGAAACACTGGTACATGCTTTTATCACTTGCCTCTTAGACTATTGTAATTCCATTTTTACTGGTCTGCCTAAAAAGTCACTGGGAAAACTACAAGTGATTCAGAACGCTGCAGCTGGGATTTTAACTAATACAAGAAAAAGAGATCAGATTAGTCCTCAGCTTGCATCATTACATTGGTTGCCTGATTGATTTTAAAGTTCTGCTACTCATTTACAAAGCTTTAAATAACCTAGCGCCAGTTTATATTAACGACTGCCTTTCTTCTTATGCCCCGTCAAGAACTCTTAGATCCTCCACTGCCTGTCTTTAGTCTTTTAGTTGTACCTAAGGTGTCCCACAGGAGAACTGGTGAAGCTGCTTTTTTATTTTTATGGCCCTAAACTCTGGAATTCCCCCCCTTTAGATCTAAGAATGGCCGGCTCCTTATCCATTTTTAAAAAGAAATTGAAAACCCATCTTTTTAATTTGGCTTTTTACTCATTGAGTGCCAAAAACGTAATTTCTCGTTTTTCGTTCCCATGTGTTGAGTGCCAAAAACATAATTTTACGTTTTTTGCTTTTAAATGATGAAAATAGACACTTTAACACACCTTTATGTGTAAATTTGGGGACTCTACGACGAGCAGAACTGAAATAGATGACGATCAAAAACTCATGACAGCTCATGATCTGGAAGTTTTTATCATACTAACTCGGCTTTTGCAAACGGAGTTATGCCATGTTTAGCTTGAGTTTTCTCAGGAACGGAGGCACGTAGAAACAAACGGTTTGTGGCCATTTGAAGCATAAAGTTTCACCTTTCAAATGAGCCACAGCATGTGTTGGTGGCAATAATATAGAATACACTGTGGCTCTACAAAAATCGTCAAAAATGGTCTAAATTGCCGGTACACTTGACTAAAACTTTGGAAAGGAGCGTGGCACTCAATGAGTTAAATATGGGACTTTTTTATAACCAAACAGAAACTCCTCGTTGTCCCTTTAACTGTTTTTAAACGCTGTTCTTGTTCTTGTTCTTGTTTCTGAGATTGTGTTGTTAAAGCACTTTTGGGCTGCACTTGTGCATGAAATGTGCTCTACAAATACAGTTTATTACCATGTGCAGGTGGAGCTTATGAATGATAATGTCATCTCGTGTTGTAGACATGGTGATCGACAGCATGGTGGCGTCGGGGCAGCTGGAGGAGAGCGTGAGGGAGAAGGTGAGGGAGGCCATGATGAAACGCCACCACCACCAGAACGAGAAGAAGCTGAGCAACCGCATCCCGCTGGTCCGCTCCTTCGCCGACATAGGCAAGAAACACTCGGACCCGCACCTGCTGGAGCGCAACGGTGAGGACGTCCTGTCACTCTGAGGCTCTGCTGGGCGCCGTGGCGACGGGGGGGGAAGGGGGCGGAGCCTGTGAGCCCCAGGGACTCATGGGTAGTTAGACATAGACGCAGTTTCAGTTGATCAGAGAAACGCAGCGTAGAAAGTAGGGATGTCACGATTATAGATTTTTTTGGTACGATTATAGGACGAATCTCCTTGTTGTTTACAACTACTTCCTGGTAGAAAACCAGCATGAGAACAATAGTGACGGACGAGAGTTTCACTATATTTATCTAATTTTTCATGTCACTATATCACCGTTTAGACTAATCTGATGTTTGTAAAGTTTATAAAACCAATGATTGGACAAACATTACTATTTATGTGTGCACATTTTTGTAATTAGTCATAGTTAGCATAGATTAGCCAGGCTAACGGTTAGCTACCTGTTTAACTTTAATAACTCAGTGACTCAATAAACGCTCCATGAAAAAATATTTTCTCCAGCGGATATCTGAGTTCCAACATGACTGAGCTAACTGGAGTAGTTTCATGTCGTGTCCCACAACGGGAGGGTTTTAACAGCTGACGTCCTGGTGTTAGCTTAGCTACCGTTAGCTTAGCTACCGTTAGCTGTCCCTGTCAGCTGCAGCCACTGATGCTTTCTAGACACTGTGATTCCCCCAAACTGAATAAATACAACACATAGCAACACAAAACACACACACAGAAATAGTAATGTTTCTTCAATCATTTCTGATTTGTCTAAACGGTGATAGGGCGTGAAAAATATGATATATAGCTAAACTCTTGTTCGTTACTATTGATCTCATTCACATTACAGCTGGTTTTCTACCCGGAAGTAGAATGTAAACAACAAGGAGATTCGGTCTATAGTCAGAGAAATGCTCACGATTATTACGCATTATAAAACAGAAAGGTGAAATCCGGCGATCTGATTGGTTGTTAACCGTGGTATAATGAGCATATACTGTACCACAGCATGTCGTGATATATTGCTTAATTAAATAATTTGACAACACTGTGAATTTGTAAAAATCAAATACAGTCAAAATATAATGATGTCTAAAAACCAGTTTATAATAATTTACTATGTGTTTCCACCAAATATATGTATTATTTCAATTTTTTTTCTTTTTCTGATCGCATATCTTTTTCTCTTCTACATTCATATGACACCACTACAGAGTCAATATTTAGAAAGCCCAGGTTGTCCTAAAAAAAAAGGGATGTTAGTTACTTGATTGAGAATGAGATTTACAAGGATTAATACACAAGGAGACCTGGAGAGAGAAATACAGAAGAACATGTTATAGACTCTGAGTTAAATCAGAAGGATGTAGTTTTTACAGTGTAAACGTGTGTTTAGTTTTTACAGTGTAAACGTGTGTTTAGTTTTTACAGTGTAAACGTGTGTTTTCTGTTTATTAATGTCTTTATTCCAGGTTGTTTACTGTCTGACGACGGAGACGATGATGAAGAAACGTTTAAAGTATTTATTTATTATTGTTGTTAATAAGTTGTTGTTGTTAATGTTAAATCCAGGTGTCTGTCTGTTTTGAGTCGTCTGTTGCCGGGTAGATTTCAGAGCCTCGAGGTAACAGAGTGACAAGACGACCCCGGCCTCTGATTGGTGCATCGTGCATCGTGCTGCTGCTGCTGCATGTGGTGCAGTGAGTCATGTGACCTGAGCGTTGACGTGTTTAATAATAATAATATTCCCGTGGTGTGGTTGTCGTGTGTTTCCTGCTGCGTCGGCACCGATCCGACCTCTGACCTCTGACCCCGGAGTTCAGCTAATCAGCAGCTAACGTCGTGTCGGCGTCAGCGCTTTAATATCCGCACTCACAAATCCTGTTTTAATTCTGCTGATGCCTGTGTGTGTGTGTGTGTGTGTGTGTTTGTGTGTGTGTGTGTGTGTGTGTGTGTGTGTGTGTGTGTGTGTGTGTGTGTCCTGGTTAACAAGTTGCTCACAGCTGTGCAACGTGTGGTCGCTGCTTTATTAAAATAGTGTTCAACAAAAATGTTCATAATGAGAAACAGGACAAACTTACATAGAGCTGCAACTAACGATTAGTTTCATTATAGATTAATCTGTTGATTATTTAAACAACTAATCGATTAGTTGTTAGGTCAATAAAATGTTAAACAAATTTGAAAACATCAATCAGTGTTTCTCAAACCACCAGACGACATCGTCCTCAAATGTCTTGTTTTGTCCACAAACCAAAGAGAGACTCAGTTTATTGTCATAAAGGAACAAAGAAACCAGAAATATTCACATTGAAGAAGCTGAAATCAGAGAATCTGGACTTTTTTCTTAAAATAAACTACTTAAACTGATTATTAGATTATCGGAATAGTTGATGATTACTTTAATAATCGATTATTGTGCGATTAATTGTTGCAGCTCAACACTTAGACATCAGCAGAGCTCCAGACCAACTTTTTTTATTAGGAGCACAGTGAAACCCCTAACACATTGATTAACTGTCGGTGCAAGCTATTTTCTTGGTTTCCCTCATCAAACTCATCAAATACACAATCCAACAACTCCACAACGCTCTGGTGGACAAGTTGTGAGCTGCACATTCACCACGCTATGAGATAATAACACAACGTTACCACACAGAGTTGTTTTAGAGGGAAATTCATGCAAAACCACTGATGCGCGTTGCCTTCAGGGACAGTTTTTCATCAAACAGTCTCTGTATTTCTTTGATGAGTTTGATGAGGGAAACCAAGAAATCCCATAATGAGCCTCCGTAGCGTAGCTCTGAGCAGCTCACGGCTCTGCTCCGCCGTTCTAAAAACAGCTTGCACCGACAATTAAAGGTAACAAACCTACTGCTATGACTATAGGGATTATGGCAATGGGCCAGTTTGACTAAATGTTGAACTATCCCTTTAAATAAAACATCTTTGGTTGACCTTCTTGTAGATGTCGGCTCAGTCTGGAAGTTTAACCCTTTACCTGCTGCTGCTGCATGAAGCTGGTGTGAACCGGTTTGATCCGGTCGGTCGTCGTCTCCGTTTCTTCACCGTCTCTCTCTCGTCTCTCTCAGGGGAGGGCTTCTCCTCCTCCTACCGCCGCTCCTCCGACCCGTTGGGGCACCTCCTCCCCCCCTCCCCTCCCCCCTCCCTCTATCCCCACGGCGACTTCCTGTCCGAGCCGAGCCCCGCCCACTCCCCGCTCCTCCTCCTCCCACCGGATCAAACCGGCCACCGGCACCGGCACCGGCCCCGTCTGAGCTCCGCTCCCGACCGGCTGTGTGGACGGATCCCCGAGGTGGTGGTCGACCCCCCCGGAGAGGAGGAGGAGGAGGAGGAAGAGGAGGAGGAAGAAGAGGTGAAAGAGGAGAAGAAGGAGGAGAAGAAGGAGGAAGATCAGGAGCTGCAGGTTCCTCTCGCTCAAACAGGCAAATCCGTGCACGGCGTGAAACCGCTCGAACACTGACACCGCACGATTAGATGGTTTGGTTTGGTTTCTGTTGTGAGTTTTTGTTGATGAAGGTCGTAGCTCGTCGGTGTGTAACCATAACAACCTGTAGGCTGTTGATGCTGCAGGCAGGGCCGTTGTCTAGGGGAGAAAGGTGATGATAACTCTAGGGGCCCAGCGCCCAGTGGGGCCCATAAAAACCCCCAGTAGTCTAATCTTTGTATGACTGATTTATTCTGCGTAAGACCCTGACTAATACTCATAGTACACTGTAAAAACTCAAAATCTTTCCAAGAATATTTGTCTTATTTCTTGTCCAAATGTCTCATTTCTAGTCAAAACTAATCTCTTTCCACTTAAAATAAGACTCATCACCTAAAAATGAACTTGTTTTTAGATCATTTTCACTTAAATTCACAATAAATAGAAAAATCTGCCAGTGAAAGTAAGTTTTTTGTGTTTGTAATAAGGAAGAAAAACTTTCTCCAATATCAGATTTTTCTACTTATTCCAAGTGAAAATCTGCTTGAAAGAAGTAAAAAAAAGTGTCTAAAAACAAGCTACTTTTAATATGATGAGTCTTATTTTAAGTATAATGAGATTTGTTTTGACTAGAAATGACATTTTGACTAGAAATAAGACAAATATTCTTGCTAAGATACTTGAGTTTTTGCAGTGTAATGCTGCATTAGCATCAAAACAAAGAAGGCTAAATAAAAAACGATAATACATACGTAGTCTAAGAAAAAAAAAAGAGGAAAAGTTAGGGGGAGGTGCCCACTTTAGTATTCTTTAAGGGGACCAGAATTCCTAGCAACGGCCCTGGCTGCAGGCATTAAATAGGATGCTACCCCCCCGGAGAGGAGGAGGAGGAGGAGGAGGAGGAGGAGGAGGTGAAAGAGGAGGAGAAGGAGGAAGATCAGGAGCTGCAGGTTCCTCTCGCTCAAACAGGCAAATCCGTGCACGGCGTGAAACCGCTCGAACACTTAATATAACCGCACGATGGTTTGGTTTGGTTTCTGTTGTGAGTTTGAGTTTTTGATGATGAAGGTCGTAGCTGGTCGGTGTGTAACCATAACAACCTGTAGGCCTTGTTCATTATATTTTGATTGAAAGCATCAAGTTAAAGGTACAGTATGTAAGAAATCTAAAGCAACTGGCCGTAAAATCCTCCTAATATGTCACAGAGACTCAGGAATAATGTTCATATAACATGATGAACTCACCAACAACAATCCTACAGCCAGAGTATTCGCATTAAAAATCTTTTTTTGCAGACTGCAAATCATGTTTATGTTTTGAATTTACATGTTGACATGTTGCACCACCTAGCGCTCTCTCCCAGTCATGGCAGCGTCAGTGGCGTTTCAGCCTCGGTCTGCTTCGGTCTGCTGGGAGGAAAAACCAGATCGCTGTGTTTTGAATTTGACTGCAGTAACCCTTTTTGGCCACATTCTTACATATTGCACCTTTAAAGGGACATTGTGTAACTTCTTCTGTTATCTATTCACGAAAATCGATTATTTCGTTCAAAAAGTATGTTTTTCATTCATCAATAATCCCCCCCATCAACAAACTGAAGTGTTCGGTAAGCTCTGAATTTGCCGTTCATATCATTCATATCTCCATGGAGCGGACTGTGAGGACTGCACCTGAAAGCTGCATTCACCTGCAGTCGGGCAGACGGCCGTCGGTAACAAACCAGATGTCATTTTAGTCACAGAAGTCCAGAGAAAGCCGGTAAAACAATACCACATCACCAGGACAACATATTGCAGGGTTTCCCGCAGCTCTTTGTTGTTAAGGCGGCCGCCTTAACAACAAATTGGTCAAATTGGATGAAAAAAAATGTTTTAGTGTGTTTTACAGCTGATTTAAAACACGGGTCAAAACTGATCCTAACACCATAGATGGCAGCAGAAAGCTGACACAAGACGAAGGTTAATAGAGTTATCTAATACGGTATTTTGACTGATTAAATTATGTTAAAAGCATGTGTTTGCAAATGAACAATCAATAATTGTGATGTACTGAAATATAATAATCTGTGTGATATTTGTGCATCTTAAACTCGAACCTCGACTCTTATTAACCACCTGATATTGTGATACCTATGGAGCCAGATCCCTGACAGTAAAAGTTGGCATTGGAAACAGAATTTGGCCGGTTGTACTTACGTGTGTAATAGTAAAAAGAAACACGAGTCAGTGGCTAATGTTAGCTCGTTGACATGTTAGCTTCGTAGGTTGGTTATGATTTACTTTGCTCACTACTCCAGTCCCTTTAGAAGTCCCTTCCCCCCACCCCAAAACCGGCCAGTAACTTGACACACAAAAAAAAGAGAACTGACACTGAAAAACAGAAAACCAGTGAGACTGAGGAAAAAATGAGTAAGTATGAGTAGTATAAATAAGTAAAATCATATATAGTGGCTGCCAATAATACTGATTATTGATCATTTACACACCTACTACACACTTCGTCATCCTAGCCTGGCATGTTTTTAACCCATCCACTGAACTCTGATGACGCCGTGTGGCAGTGATAATGGTCTATGTCAAACGCTAGCGGTGAACAGCGCCGTATATTGCGATTGCCTGGTATTATGGGATGGGACCTTGTTTGTACTGTACTGTTGATGTAGTTTGATGCTGTTCTGAACATTATTTGTGTCTATGAGCAGCTTTTTGATGGAGGTTGGCTGGTGGCTCCATAGACAGCAGTATGTTTCTATCTGGCTGTCTGAGCTGAAGTCGCTACAACTAGAGACGTTTGTGTTCGGTGACTTGATCTCTGGAGGGTTAGGGGGGGTCTACTGGGTTCTACTGGGTCTGATTAGACCAGTGGTGCCCTTGAGAGGGTTCAAGGGGGGCCTCAATTTTTATTTTACCATTTATTCTAGAATTTGTTTTGAGAAATTTTACCTTTTTTTTAAGAATCTCTTTAAATTTTTTTTTTTTTAGAATTTTTTTAACTTTTTGGGGAGAAATTGTACCAGTTTTTCTTTTTTCTAGAATTTTTGTGGCCCTTTTTTTGGGTGGATTTTTTTAAAAACTTTTTCTCGAAATTTTCTAACTTTTTTTTTTTTTTTAAGAATTTTTATTAAAACCTTTTCTTTTTTCCTTTTTTGTTTTTAGAATTTTTTTTTACTTTTTATTTTTATTTTTTTTACCATTTTTTTTTCTAGAAATTTTCTAACTTTTTTTTTTTTCTTTTTTAAGAAATGTTACCACTTTTTTTTTTTCCAGAAATGTCTCTAAAAATTTTCCAAAGGTTCAGGCCATTGACCCTAATTTGAATGTGAATTGACCAAGACAATAACGTTATTGAGTCCTAGAACAAATATTTGTGTATTTCTGTTCAAAGTTTTGTCTAATTTGAGTCAGTTTTGGGTTCCTTGATGTAAGAAAGTTTCGGAACCACTGCGTTAGACCTACACCGTTATGCCCCGTTCATTACTCAGTGTGTTGACGTGGTGACTGACGAGTCGACGCCTCGTTACCGAGTCTCAGGCTGCAGCAGCAGACGAGTTCAGGTTGTGGCTGAGTGAGAGTGAAGCTTCTGGAGAGTCACAGTGACATTTAACATCAGCTCTGGAAATCCACACTGTAACAGGAACCTGTGTGTGTGTGTGTGCATGTGTGTGTGTGTGTGTGTGTGTCTGTGTGCATGTGTGTGTGTGTGCGCCAGTTTGAGTTATAGACCTGAAGGACACCTGCTCAGGCCTCATGACCCGGGTTTAAGGTTTTAGGGGTTCGTGTCCTCACTCCGTGTGTGTGTGTCTCAGGTTGAGGTGTTGTCATGAGGTTTCAATCAGCTCCGACTCTTTGACCCTCGGCTCATCGATCAGCTGATCCGTCTCAGCTTTTGTCGTTTGGATTTTATAAATAAAGTTGAGTTTTGATCAGACAAGTCTAGTTGTAACAAGTAGTGAAGGAAAAAAAAAAAGCCCCGAAGAATCCCATTAGGGGAAAGTTTGGAAAAAGACCCAAATATATCCCATTTATACGCCTATTCATTATTTTTCTCTTTGAAATTATTCATTAACATGAGCAAATTTGCATAAATTCCACCACAGCACCTTTATATGTGCCGTCAAAACGGTGGAATTTATGCAAATTTATGCAGATTTGCTCATGTTAACAAAGAATTTCATAAAACTTGTAATACATTTTTTGTTTGTCTTAATGTAAGTAATCAACTCAGTAATTTTCATGGAGATATCTAAAGGTTAAAAATTTTACCCTATTCACATGAGAAAAATAATGAATAGGCGTATAAATGGGATATGTTTGGGTCTTTTTCCAAACTTTCCCCTAATGGGATTCTTCTGGGCTTTTTTTTTTCCCTCAGGACATGTTGAGGATACAAAACCAGTTGAGTTTGCTTCTGTTGCAATTTGTTTAACCTTTTTTCATAAAATGACTGGACTAGAAGTGAAGTTGTAAACGACAGTGAACTAACACAAGGAGGAGTGTGTTGTTGTGTGTGCAGGTGTGTGTGTGTGTGTGTGTGTGTGTGTGTGTGTGTGTCCGTCCTGACGTCCTCTCTCTGCGTCCTGCAGGTCTGCTGGCGTCCCCCCAGTCCGCTCCGGGAAACCTGGACACCAACGGGAAGAACGGCGAGAGTCAGAGTCGCATCAACGGCAGCGGCAGCAGAGAGAACAGCACGGTGGGATTCAGCAAGGTGGGCCGAGACTACAGCTCCCATGATGCACTGCTGCTGCTGCTGCTGCTGCTCTAGACATCACACACTTCTCATTTTGGGCTGTTTTGCTTCCTTAACATGTCTTCTTTCAGAAAAGTCAAAAGAAATGGTAGAAAAATCCACATTAAGGTTTTTATTTTACTTCATTTTGTCTCTTTCGTCTTTAAATTTCTCCTAAATTCACCAAAAGTTAGTCTGAGGAACTGCAGCTGCTAGCGTAGCGGCCGATGCTAGTTGTTGGCCGAGCCACTACAGGCAACTGATTAATTTTGAGATTTTGTGCTATTTTGCTTCCTTAACATGTCTTCTTTCAGACTAGAGGAATAAATTATTAAAAAACAATCCACATTAAGGTTTTTTTTTAAAATTTAAAACAAACTGTAAATCATTTTGTAGATTTCTCGTAGATTCACCAAAAGTTAGTCTGACCCATGTCATGTCAGGTATCGTTGTAAAGCTCTCTCTCCTGAACAATGATGTCATTTCCTTTGTATCATAGCAACAAATCATAAAAGTATGATTGATAGATTAACAATCTCTGTAATTTTACAGTCCAAGTCTTTAAAGGCCGTTTCCTCAGAAAGAGTTTTTCAGACTCAGACTCTGAGCTAGAAATCTCCACTTCAGCAGCACTTCCAGACACCAAACCTTCCACTTTGATCCCTTTCTATATTCTGAAGGTTTTTACAGAGGGGATTGTTGATATATCATTCACAGCCT
Source organism: Trachurus japonicus (assembly GCF_045865225.1). Taxonomy (NCBI): domain Eukaryota; kingdom Metazoa; phylum Chordata; class Actinopteri; order Carangiformes; family Carangidae; genus Trachurus; species Trachurus japonicus. The sequence goes on along the minus strand of NC_140922.1, from coordinate 35,157,005 downwards.
CATTTATACAACATTTTATTACTAAAAACATGGAGACATTAGATGTTTTAGGCCTGCTGACAGTATTTTCTCATTTACACAGTGATAAAAAGAGATATCCACAATCCTCTCTGTAAAAACTAAAGACTCTAATATGTCAACAAATTAAAAAATTTATTTATTTATTTTTTCGAGAAATTTCTACCTTTTTTTCCGAGAAATTTTGTAACTTTTTTTTTTTTTTTTTTTTGTAACTTTTTTTAATAGAATTTTAAAACTTTTTGGGGAGAAATTTTACCAATTTTTAAAAAAAAATTTTTTTTTACAATTTTTTTGAATTTTTTTTTTTTTTTTGAGAAATTTTACCTTTTTTTTCTAGAAATTCTGTAACTTCTTTTTAAAAAACTTTTTATAAAATATTTTTTTTAGAATTTTTTTAAACTGTTTTAAAAAGTAGCTTTATCCATTGTTCAGATGGAAATATGCAAATTAGCGCATATTTCATTAGCTATTGCCTCATTTACATATTTAAACATTAAATTTGACAAAACTTGTTATAGAAAAAAATATTTGTCTTAATGTGAGTGATAAACTTGGGAAGTTTCATGGTGAAATCTGTTAGTTTAATTTTTTACCCTATTCACCTGTAGTGTGAGTGCAGCTGAGGCGCCGCTTTGTCCCACGTTTACCGTCGGTCAGTGAAGGTGTCATGGGTTTGGGCCGGCCGGCCGTCATTGGTCGGTTTGAGCGACCTGTGCGGCGGCCAATCAGAGGCTGTGTTTGTCGTTTCTCAGCAGGACTGCGACTGCGTGTGTTTGCTGCCGGCGGCCGGCAGGAAGCCCGCCGTAAGTCTGACCGCCGTCGACCAATCAGAGGCCTGCGCTGTTGTTGTGGTCGTTGTCATGGTCGTGGTCGTTGTCGTGGTGATGCAGCGTGTTCCTCCGTGTCGTCGTGGTTCTGTTGTGTGATGTGTTGGATGTGTCGGAGAGAGAGAGAGAGGAGGAAGAAGAGAGAGAGAGAGAAAAGAGAGGAAGACAAGGAAGTGGAGAAGGAAGAGGAGAGAGAGAGGAGGAAAGGGAGGAGAAAGAAAAGAGGAGGAGATAAAGAGCAGGAGGAGAGAGAAAGAGGAGTAAGCGAGAGAGGAGAGGAGGAGATGGAGGAGAAAGAAAGGAGGAGGAGAGAGGGAGAGGAAGAGAGAAAGAGGAGGAGGAGGAGGAGAGAGGAGGACGAAGAAGAGAGGAAGAGGAGAAAGAAAAGAGGAGGGGGAAGAAGAGAGGAGGAGAGAGAAGAGGAAGAGCAGAGAGAGGAGGAGGACAGAGAAAAGAGAGGAGGATAAGGAAGTGGAGAAGGAAGAGGAGAGAGAGAGGAGGAAAGGGAGGAGAAAGAAAAGAGGAGGAGATAAGGAGGAGGAGAAAGAAAGAGGAGTAAGCGAGACAGGAGAGGAGGAGGAGGAGGAAGAAGAGAGGAAGAGGAGGACGAAGAAGAGAGGAAGAGGAGAAAGAAAAGAGGAGGAGGAGAGAGCGAGAGGCGGAGGAAGAGGAGACAAAGAGGAAGAGG